>NW_020229381.1:1800000-2081189 GCF_003227725.1 Camponotus floridanus
ATACAATACAAGATGTCCAAAAAAATAGAATACAAAAATATTTAAATATCAATACAAAGGAGTTGTGTCTAAATTAGCAAACAGAAATGCAAGCTCATTTGAAAACTGTCGCACATAGAGCGAACAATATTAGGCAAGTGTAAAAGGTAAAAAAAATAATATTTGCTGAACTTATACCCTTCTGATATTCACTTGAAACCTTCGCTCCCGACCGAAAGACAAACAATAAAGAAGACAGATTTACGATGCGCCATGAAGTTCACTGGCTAATCTGTCACGCGTGTAAGCTCATTTATTTCCGAACGTGAAAATTTTTCGCGGACACCGGTTGCAGAAACGGTCAATTGCGCGCTGGAGAGAGTTTCTCGAGCATATGTTGAACGTGCTACGGAATATTTCACCCACGAGGGTGAATTACTCCTCTCCCTGCCTCCCCCCCTTCTGCCCACCTACGCGAACACGCGGGAAATCGTTCTCCTATCTGACCCGGGCCGCTGCTCTCGGCGAAAAGGGGAGAGGGGGCGCACATGCGTTTATTTAAAAAATGATTTAACCTAATGGTTTTACATATGTAATCCCGATATAAACCCGAAGCTAATCTCGGTCGACCACACGTGGTGCTGCACACACATATACACGTGAAATCATCCAAAGAGAGAGAGACAGAGAGAGACTCGTCTCCAAACATACGACACCTACGCCTCCCCGTGCACCCCACACTTCGAATCTACCCCCGTTTTTCTACTTTTTTCGATGAGCAAGCACTAACGAAAATCACCGGCTTTTGCCGGTGTTTTCGTGGCGAGTGTGGGATCGACGGGGGAGGGGCGGGGGAGGAACGGGCACGAGAGGGGTTGTTTGCGGAGGTCGAGCATAGGGTCGTGTTGTACTCGCGCGCGGGATGATTTAGATGGTCCCCGATGATATCCGCGCCTTTTGAAAAATGTCGGCACGCCGAGGAAAAAGCGTATAAGCCGTTTTACGGTTTACGTGTGTCGCGCTTTATCAGGCCGGTCCGGCCTGAAATTTTATTGCCGGCCGAACGATATTTCTCGTCGAATCAGCGTTAACGAAAGAGTTAAATTACGAGAGATCACGCGGAATTAAAAAGCTCGCCCTTACGCCATATAATCAAACATTTATTCGCGATACGAACGAGAGTACTCGTTTATCTGCCGTATCTTTTCGATCGTAAAGATATTTCTCACCTTTATGCATTTTATTTATATATACAGAGCAATCTTTTTTCAAAAAAAAAGCTCTTGTAGCTTACCTCGAGAGCTTTTTTTTAAGGAAAAGATTGCCCTGACACCCTGTATATAGTCAATAGAGCTAGGCATTAGATTCATCAACATTTAATCATGATTATCGATTTTCGAATCGAATGAAAATTCAATTATTCTCAAGTGTAGATATTCTCAAGTGTGAATATAGTCTACAGAATCCGGTTGGAAATTTTCGTGAAACTATGATTTTAAAGAAAACTCTGCACTAATGATATGCAAATCATATTTTCAACAAAGTGTCAAGAAGTAAAATTTAATGTGTGAGAGTTTCTTTATAATCCATGCACAAATCCTTTTGACAAGATGATAGATCTCTCGTGCACGCAGTTGGAATCCCGATTTATTCAATTATCGTGATACCAATGATATTCAGACTCGGACATTCATCTACCCGCATACCTTTGCAGGTACCTTCGTCTAATCAAAGAATTCCGAACGTCGCACCGTAGTAGAAAATTTAAATACGCGAGACGCGTTTCAGCCACCGTCGACGTCATCGTCGTCGTCGTCGTCGTCGTCGTCGTTTCACGTAACGAAATAAAAGCCGACGATGAAAGAAAGAAAGAGAGAGAGAAAGAAAGACACATCTGTCGGTTCTTTTAATTACAGCGGTACGTGTGCTAGCCACGGGCACCCGCGCGACAGTCTGGGGGGGGGGTGCCCGGACACTCCTGTTCTCGCACTACGGACTCGGTATCCTTTGTTTGCCGTTTTCCGTCGTAGCCACGTCGCTTACCTATCTACATCCGTTTCGACCAACGCATTTCATGTCCAAAGACGCGTGTCGCGTGACATAAAGTCGATATCACGGTCGGATTCACGTTCGTCATTTTTCTCAGCTTTAGAAAAATAAAGTAACACTGAGCTTATTTTAATCCTTTACATGTGACCTGAATTTCTACTTTAAATTAATATTGCATGAAAGTTCTGTTAAAAGTTTAAAAAAAGGAAGATGAAAATGTGTGATTATTAAGAAAAAAATAATTAGCGAGGGTAACTAGTTTTGTCGAGTGGCATAAAAAATTAATATATTGTCTAATTTTTCAAAAAAAGATTATATTATCTATTACTTTTTACTATTATTTTCCGGGTTATTTTTTTCTCTCTCTCTCTTACTTTCTTTTTTCTTTCTAAATATAATCAACTAAACAGTTTCCAACAATTTTCCCTTCTATTATTCCGACAATATTTTCTTGAGCATATAAAATCAACGCATAATCAATGTCTTTTAAAAGAAAGAGAAAGGGAGAGAATTGAAAAGAGATTAATCGCTTTCAAATAATATTCATAATTTACGTGCATTATTACATATATCATTACTTTATCTAATTATCCTACGCCACGTATGACAAGCACGCTGGGTGCTACGAAATATTCAACGAGACTCGACACCCACGTCATCGGGGGCGAATACAGCGCGCTATCTACACCGGAGGGTAAGCACCGGCAAAGATCGAGAACCGGAACGTGTCAGGATGGCGCAACCGGGAAGCCGGGTTTCCCGGCGAGAGTCGATGGCAGGGCGATGGAGAGACGGGCCGCGTCGCGCCGCGGCGTCGAGAATTAACGGGCTTAGTTGCCGACGCAGGTGTCGTCGGGAAGGCGAAGGCAAGCGAGAGTCGGGAATGAATTACGATGGGAGCGTCAGCCAGCGCCAGGAGAACGTCGGTCGTTATATTTTGCGCAACATCCCGATTTTATGGGCCGCCCCCGCGCCCTCGGACGAGCGAGAGGGAGCGTCTTCCCTCCCCTTTCAGGATGGGAGAACTTCCGTTGTGTAATGTGGCAGTTTGTTGTTGTAACAAGTACTGATGAGCGAAATAAGGTGTGATCAACAGAAACCGAGATAGCGGGTCGATCGATTAATTCCGTTCGCGCTGACGATAAAACACCCTGATAAAGGACCTACATCTATCGTATACTATTATCAAAATTAAAATTAAAATAATACGTTATATATGACAGGCTGAAAAATATTATAAATTTTATATCTAATTTCCCAGAATTAAATTAAAACCTGACATATTAAATTATTACACTACTGTTTGATTACATATTTATACATTAAGTAATCAAATTTGTAACGTAGACTATGATGAGGACCATCGCGATCGTCGGGCTCTTTTGATAGCTGGAAGCGATGTCTTTCGAGCTTCGAGCGTCGCGCACAGGCGGGTTAACGAGTAATGTCTAATCTATGCATCCGCTTATCATAATGGCTCTCGTTATATCGTGAGCATAGCCCGGTAGATCCCGGAAGCCCGCCAACTCTACCGACCAACCTCCTTAGTCTTAGCCGCCCCTTTCCTCATGCCCCAGCCGCGCTTCCGCGAGGATGTAATAAAAATATTCCAAGTAACTGAACGATATTACGCCCGTTACGGGCATGCCGGGCAGAATTAAGCTGAACGTTGTCCCTGCGAGGGTTCGAAATACATAATCACCGTATAAAGAATGCACGTCGATGTAAAAGTCACCGATGTGACAGCCAACAAACTCTGCCTGCAGGATATAAGTAGGGTAAAAAGATAGATATACATTTGTTTAATTCTCAACATTCATTTCCTGGCAGAACCATTCACATAGCTACCTCGTTTTTTATCTTCAAGTGAATAGAAGATTTTATTCGTCACGAAGGAAATATTTAATTGTAAAATATATATAACTTCGTAAAATTAAACAAGCAGTTATCGAACATTATTTGCGTACATAATACACGAATCCTCTAAGAATTACATGTTTATATTGCGAGTCTCCGACACAAATCGTGATAATTTGGCGCGTCCACGGTAGGTTGAAATTGTCCGGTCTCCGCGAGAATAATGACAATCTCGCGAGAAACACGCCAACGCAGCAAACCCCGGCCGAATCTGCCGGGCGGCGTTCTATTAAGCTAAAATCAGGGCCCGCAGCGCGGCTCGCACAGCGTCGCTCTAAATTATTATAACGCGAGGAGATCCGCGTACCTTTTCGCGGACAATGAAAGGTACACCGTAACGTCGCGACGTTTGTTTTGTCGGCCTCGGCCTCGGCGCGGCCGCCCGCCCGCTCGCTCGCACAACGAGATACTCTCTCGCCTACATTTCGTATATTTTATTATTACTCTCGCACTTTCCGCGGCTGTGGACACGGTAACGTTGGCAAGGGGGTTGACGGCGGTGGTTAGCCCGTGGCCGTTATTAATGTCCGCGGCATGCCAGAAAAAGTGAGCAAAAGGTCCGGCGTTCCGGAGAGAAAAAGACAGTGGGCATCGGGTATCACCGGCACACAACGTTCTCCGGGTTATACACCCCGTTAGTACATACGTCCCTCGCAGAACGGCGACACGGCTACCAGCACAAGCGCGCGCCAGGAGTTCTTAATAATTGATAAAAATGTACGCACGCACCGGCGAAGAGAGAGAAGGAGAGAAGCGCGCGGAAGGGCTGGGAGAGAGACGAGGGGAGGAGGACAGGACACATAGAGGAGATAGAGAGAGATAGGGTAAAAAAAAGGGCCAGACACGGTGATGGTGATGGTGATGGTGACGGTGGTGGTGGTGGTGACGGTGGCGGTGGTTGTGACTCTCACCCCAACGAGCTCCAACCCTCCTGTGTCCGCCTGACTCGCCGCCGTTCCGTTGACAAAGGCATACGCAACGATTTATTCGCACTTTTCACCGCTACCTCTCCCGAGAATTTTTCTTCGTTCTGTCACAATTTTGAAATTATCAGAATTTATGCCTACCCCTTCGCGCGCGTATTTCTGATAGGTATTAAGCTGTCTTGATTACCGCGATGCGGTGCCCGCGGAGATGCTGCGTTCGATGGCGTTGAATATTCCTAAATAAAATGAATGGCAACAGGACCAACGCATTTAAGGGTGCTCGCAAACCCCATTGCGTGTATTCGATATTCGTTGACACTGCCACCGAAAAAAGATTTGAAAAGAGTGTATCGCATAAATATCCATTTCTGGTCATTTATATTATTAAATCAAGTAAATATGTTACTGTCTAAGATTCTAATATTTCGCACGTTTCATCTATATTATTTTACAACGTTATTTTTAAAAGATGAAATATTTCTATTTTTAAATCTATTGCTTTCAAAGTGCTGTCACTAGTTTTACGTATTGTTGAGGTAATCTCTTTCTGCAAAGGATATTATACTTCGCTTAGTTAGATATAAATATATAAATTTCATAATCGTTTACATTTTATGTAGGCAATGAAAATAATATATATAAAAATATATGAAATCAATTAAATCATATTTAACACTTTAATTTTATTTTCGACAAATTTGCATTGAAGCAAAAACGAGATTTCAATTTTTAGACTCTTATACAACTCAAGATGTGTCATTCATGTATGTCATACATTGCACTTTGAATTAAAAGGAAAGATTATTGTCTAAAAATAGATCGGAAAATCAATTTATCTTGAAACGAGAGATATTAATATAGAATATTCGCGATCGAGGCGAATGAAGAGGAGATTGAAGCAATCTTGCAGAAGGTTCTTAAATCAAGGCCGAAACATCTAATAAAGCACGAATTCTTGACCTGGTATCGTCATCGCGACTTACCGGAAATTTTTCGCCGAAACAAAAGAACGAGAAGCTGTGCAGCTGCTTGAATCTAATTAAGAAATTCTTACACGGCAGTGCCGCGCATTCTGCCACACCCTCGTGTCCCGACCTCACCTTTCCTCCCCTCTTTCCTTCTCCGAGGCACGTCTAGAAAAATTAAAAATAATTTCCCTACGTAAACGTATTAACCCCGGTGGCGGTAGACGCGCTTTTTGCGCTGCGCTTTTCTCGCAATTTGTACAAAGAACGGCACGGACCTGACTTCAAAGTAGAGATCTTACACGGTATGTCGTATCATTTTATTCTCTAGGAACTTCCCTCTCGTATTACTCGTTATTGCGTTTAAGTCACTGCTGTTCCTCCCGCAGCGGCCGCTTTCTCCATCCGCCCTTACTTAAGATTCCGAGACGAATTACGTAATTTTTTTTCATAAATGAGTGAATTAAGTAATAGCGTCTACGTAAAGCGTAAACGATTATGAAGTCTACACATTCGGACTAACTAAGCGAAGCATAATATTCTTTGAAGAAAGAGATCATACAGTCACTTAATTCATCTCAACAATGCGTAAAACTAATGATAGCATTTTGAGAACAATAGATTTAAAAACACAAACGTATTACATCTTTAAAAAATAAGATAAAAAACAAGCATAGAACAATAATTTTTAAAAATAATATATTAAGATAAAAATCGCAAAAATCGCACAACAAGGATGAAAAAATATTTTTTGCAAGGATTCTTTAAGAGTGAAAATTAAAAGAGAAACAGAATCTATTCGAGATCTGAATATTCCTCAAAGAAATAATTATTATTACCTTGATGCGGATAAATTTGCTTGTTACCCATCGGTCGGAAGGCACCGACAAACGCGAGAGATAAGCGATGTACGCTCTCTCACCGTATCCCCCATCTTTTCTTTCTCGGCAATAAATCCCGGGGAAAAACCTATCTGGATTTTCCGCTCGTCCTTCCCGACGCTTAACCTAAAAATTCATTAGATTATAAAGCCATTAATGCTCATCCGCACGGTCGAATGCGCCTCTCTTTGCTTAGGCCTGAATCCAGCTTGGATCGATGTCTCACGTCCGTGCATTTCTATGCATATTTTTCCCTCGCCTTATAATCACGTATAAAACAAACTTTAAAAAATCGACATCTACTCTTTAAGCATCTTTGAAATTAATTACAGGAGAATAACTGATAAATATTGCACATTATATGCCTATAATTATGTGTTATACACATAAAAATATACTCTCCTAAATACTCTCTTAAATACTGATATATTAGAACTAATATGTTATCGCTGATAAGCAGTAATTTCAATTATTGCTGCATAACACTGCAGTGAATTGCAGAATTATTGAAAGGATTAGTTTGGTAGTTTAATTGTTTCAATAAGTGATATTTTTAAAAATGCATCTTATAATATTATGCATGTATATAAATTTAGCAATATATTTTACTTAACAATATGTTTTACTAAGAAGTTCTGTTCGACCAAGGATCTTATTCATTTTTTGTGAATTTATCCTATTTTAAGGATAAACAAATGTAACATGCATATAATAAATAAAATCTGATTATCAATTATATAAAATCTTGTTATAATGAAATATAAATATAAGAAGAAGCAAAGTATAAATATTTTTATTGAAAATCAATGAAATACTCATTGATTGCCAGTGAAATTGTCACCGCTTCGATCAGTGACATTTCCACTGATTTAGTTTAAAAGAGTAAAGTTTTTACTCCTATTTATATTTTATATGGATTATATATTAATTAAAAGTAAGTAGCTAATTTTTATAATAAATAAGAAAATAACGTAATTAAAAAAATGTTGTAATCGATATGCTATTTCATTGTCATTTCTTGATTACAGAAATCATAATTTTGGAGACTTTGGAGCAAGTGCAGAAATTCAACGAACGCGATGGCATCCGGGTTCTCCGAATGACTCACATCTGTTGGTTTTGACATCAGAAAACTCTTTTCGGTAATAAAAAAAAATCATATACGATTGTTCTTTCGAACAGAATTATTTTGATTTTATTATGATTATTCAAAATATTTTTATTTCAATCTACATATTAAACTCACGGAGTAAGTTAATCTTATTATCAATCTTGTCAATTGAGCATACGCGCACTTTTGTACGATAATGTTAAAAACAAAAGTATTTCATCTTTTAGTCGTGAAAGCAATATCTTTCTCGCGAAAGCTGCCGTTATAATTACAGAAAACTGCGAAACTCTCTCCGAAAGTACAACGTGACATAACTTAAACTCGCGTTCTTAACTTTTCGCGTTAGATGATGGAACGAGGGGGCAGGGGGGCTTTCTTAGAATAAGAAAAACATTTACAAACTATACTTTAGAAGGCTTTACGCGCCGAAGCGTCTGTAAAAAAACTGTCGTCGGATTGACCTTAAGCTGCACTTAACTTTACCGCAGTTTGTACGAGTGCGACCTGGGCAATGCACCCAGACTCGTAAAATGCTGGAAGGTCGGTCGTGCACCATCGAGCTCGCCCTCGAAGATTCCGGGTTTTGCATCCCTCGGAGAGGCTGCGATAGATTTCGATTTTGCCACTCCTACCCTGAGAAAACCGGAGATGTTTGCCGACAAAAGTATCAACGAGGTATGAGCCATAAATTAACGAAAGAATATGTGTATCTTCTTTCTAAAATAACTGCTTTTGTTCATGATATATACAAGACTTGTCAGCAAAAATTTGATATCATTAGATTTGATTCAAATTAATAGATATCCAGAATATGCACTTAAAATATCCAGAGAATGCACTTAAAGACTATGACGGATTTAAATATCTTCAAATTTTACTTCAATTAAATGTACATTATAGCGATACAAGCTTACTTTTATTGAAATTGGTAATTTTGTTCTTGTATATGGATTAATTGAATGTTAAATATTAAAATTTTGTAAAGATAAAAAAGAAAACTTGTATTCGATTATTTTATAGATATAAAATTTTATAGACATATTTTATCGAAATATAGATAGATTTAAATTATCGTTGCTGTTGGTGTAAGAAAGTATTCTTAATAATTTTTAGATAAAAGATATAGTCGATTGGAATCAGATCGAATGGCCGATTCTGGTCCTCCGTGGAAACGGTGAAGTGCTAATCGTCCGTGGAAATGTCTTATTGGAAAAGTATACATAAAATTCTAAATATAATATATATATATATATAAATATATATATATATATATATATAAATATATATATATATATATATATATATATGTATATAATATATATTATTCAAATTTTATATAACAAAAAATGATTATTAACGATTTTAACTCTTTGCACTTGGAGCTATCTCTTAGACTTACGATGTCCCCTGCAAAGGGTTAAAATAGTAAAATTAATATAAGTAAATAACGTGATGCATTTTTTTCTTATTTAAGCATAAGTAAATAACTTGATACTTTTTTCTCATTTAACTGTGGCTTTAATTGTTGTGTCAGCTATGAAAATCCAGTGGTATTAGGTTCGCTATCTATGTATCCGTCGACCGACGATAATTACGGAATAGATTCATGCTCCATCATGTGCCTGCAAACTACCCCACCGATAGTGGTCATCGCCATGTGCACTGGAAAGATTTATCATGCCATACTATTGCGTGAAATATTGGACGACGAAAACGACAAAGATGACAGAAAGGTATGGCGTCTAATAAATATTGACACATAATATATATATATATATATATATATATATATATATATATATGTACATATGTACATATGTATGTATATACATACATACATACATATATGTATGTATGTATATTTTTTCTAAATATAAATTTTATAACAAAGTTTATTTATCATCGTACATCTTTTTGTCAGACTTGGTCGCAATATGGTTCAAACTATAGTCTTCACACTCCGGACGATGCACTTTACGTCTTCGAATGTGTCGAACTGGAACTCGGTCTCCTTTTCACGGATGATGACAAAAAGTATAATTGTCCTATTCATCTTCATTGTGATAAGAGTAACAAATCGAGGTATTTATCTAAAAAATATGTCAATATGTTTTATTAAACTTGAAATTTTTATTCAACTTTTATCATTTATATATCTTTTTTTTATTAATCAGAAGTCAATTTATTTGTGACGAAAATAACAATACTTTTTCAAAACATTTTCCATTACATTTCTATTAAAAAATTGTTGATTTTATTATGTGTATGATTAAATAAATTACTTATTACTGCTCATTTTAGATATTTTTGCACTCATAATGCCGGGATTCACATGGTGAGTTTACCGATGGTTTCTCAACTGGAGGAATTTATACATGGTAAGTACACTTATATATTACACTGAAAGGAAAATAATAAAGAAAAAGACAAAAAAAGAAAAAATCTCATAAAGTTGAACAAATTTTTTAATAAGATAACTTGTGTGTATGTATTCTTTAAAATTTATTGGATAATAATTAATTAGCTTGAATTTTGTTAAGAGAAAAAAATTAAAGAATGAATTAAAATCAAAAAATTGGATTTTCTTTTCTAGTATATTGTTTTAATATTTCTTTCGTCTAATAAAAAAATTTTTTTTTAGATAACAGCGAGAATTATTTTTTATCTTTATCAAACCAATCAACTTTACAATATCTATTCTCTACGAGAACAAAACATACAAACATAGACGAAGCTACACCGATACTCGGTTTTGGTCTACTTCAAGAACCCTGTGTTTTAATCGCATTGCTGCATACAGGCATTGTGATCGATCTTTCGGTTATAGATCTTTATTATCTTCCAAGGATCGAGCAATTAGAACCTATCACCAATACTACAAAAAAGGTAATTATCAATATATTTTATTACTACACTAAATAGTGCTTTTATTTTGAGTTTTTTAACTTTGTTTTTATCATTTTAATTTCATTTTTAAACTAATTTTTTTAATTTAATTGATGGGTAACACTATTTTCAAAATAGATAATATATTATCGATTTTTAAGGTGAACAAGGAACCGTTCGACATGTACATCAGAAGATTACTAAGACGCGAAGTATCACAACCTATAACAAAAATAGGATCTCGCTCAATGTCCTTGAGCGAATCCCTAGAGGTAAGCAATCTCTAAATACACATGCGGAATATTATACGAATCTATTGTAATATATTTGCTAAAAATTTAATCCATAAAAATCATTAAAAATATTGAAAAATTTTTATCTCGTACATCTCACAAATAAAAAAAGGATTATAAAATAAAAAATTATAATTAAATAATAATCGAAAATGTTTTAACTTATATATTTTTTTTATCAATTACACAGTTTTTGTATCACGCCACAAATATCTTTCGCACTCAACATTTTGTCCAACACGACAAAGTTCGGGAAGAAATCAGTAAAAAGGTTCGCTCATTGAAAGCTTTGAAAACTCACTTGTTAAAAGAACTCGATTCTTTAATGGAGACAAAGAAAGAATTGCGTCACACTGCTGAACATTTAGCTGAGCGATACGAAGATATCAATGATAACCAAAAAGAATTAGCGCGTAGGTGAGTGTACTGTTTAATTATATAGTCAAACAAAAAAGTTTTACAGAACTATGGTTAATTTTATGTTTAAAATAAATGAAACATAATCTCTTATCAAACTATTGTAAAAAATACATACTAACACTACGTACAATACATACGAATTATTATATATTTTCAGAGCAGAGGAAGCATTAAGATTAGTAAATTACAAGGAACCATCAATGACTGCCGTCGAGCGAGCAGAGGCGGAAGTATTAAAGAAAATGAATGATAAGATACACGACATGCAGATACGACTTGATCAACTTAAAAAAAAATCTCAACAGATTAAACATACAGATGCTTCCGAATCAAATGAAAAAAAGAAAGAAATTGTTTTTACATATAATCAAGAGAAAGCAATACATGAGACTCTTTCTCAAATGTAAGTAATATAGCAATAATTTTAAATTTTTAATTTTATAAACTCAAAAACAGACTGATTCAAGAAACTTTAAATAATTATTATCATGTATCGATTGCCTCTCAATATATAATAATATTGTATGTAGTATTAATAAGGAAATATGTATAAATATTAATAATTTTGTTTTTTTCTCGTACAGGACAAAAAATATAAAAAATTTGATGGATGAGGCAAAACATATTAAAGCAGAAATTGATCTTTCATACATTAGTAAACAGTAATAGTAAACATTATCAATTTCTTAACTGTAAGTAATAAACTTAACATTAAATTTACATAAAATTTGTGTATATGATATATATAAAAAATTATTTTTATAAGTAATTTATTGTAATTTTACCTATTTCATTTTTAAAAAATTTCTACATAATTTAAAATACAAATTATTTATTCTTCCTGTATTTAATATATTTAATATTTAATATTAAATATTTATTTTATATTATCACTAACGCTATTACTAGAATTGCAGAAAGAAAATTATGTCACTGCAGATATATTGATGGTAAAAATATCTTTTATTAAGTTTCAGAATATATATACCTAACTTATATAAAAATTTTACTCAATTTATTTGAATTTAATAATATAAAGAAACTTGTGAAAATAAAAGTATGTATTAGAAACTACGTATATTTTAAACGTATATATATATTTGCAAATTAAAAGGTCAACCTTTTTGAGGTCAACCAGTTAGTTAATCGCTATCAACTTCATCAATACTATCAAGTGGAACAGGTGGTGGTTCATTTTCAAATGCAGGAATGATCTGAAAATAAAAGAAAAAATAATTACTTCTTTCACATTTTCATAGAAATGTACATATAAATGTTTTAGTATTGATTACTGTGGTAGGTTTTGAAGTCTCTGTTCTTTTTATCGAGAGATTGTTATCACTAGATACATTTGATATCCTCTCTATTTGTTTATCAGTTTGTTGTTCGCTAACAGCTTTAATTGTGGAATCTACATTCTTATTTAGCTTAGATTCTATATCTTCTTCATCAGAGTCTTCATACAATACTTGTAAAGTGATATGCTAAACATTAAATTTCAATTAGAATACATTAACAGAATACTATGATAAATATTATGTTAATATTTTAAAAATATTAATATTACACATTTCTGTTATACCTTTATTGTGCTTGCAATAGTTGACTTCACATAATCAAAGGATAATTCAGAACATGAATCATCTGCAAATCTTTCTGATAATGTATGATATGTTTTATTCATTATTTGCTTAATTTCTCTGTTTTTTTTCTTAGTCTGTAAATTAAAAGAATAATATCAATGAATAGATAAAAAATTATATGCAATTTACAGTATGTGTGATTAGTATTACATCTTTTTGTCTGAAAGATGTTGAATCAACTTGGAAAATGTGTTCTTTATTAGAAAGTCTATTTTCTAAACTAACATTTTTTTCTTTACATTGTTTAATTGTATCTTTAGCTTCTTCTAAGGCTTCTTTGGTTTTTTTCAACTCATCATTTGTATTATTTAGTTTTGTTTCTAATTCTTGAAGTTTTTTGTTCATATCCTTATTAATTTGCAACAATGATTCTTTCTCCTCTGTAATAGCAGTTTTTTTTAATTTAATAATTATTAAATTTATATAAATTACATATGATAATATTATTATTATTTAAATATTATTATTTCAAATAATTGTTATACCTTCTGATTTTTTTAAATTATTTTCCAAAGCACTTATTCTGTTCTGCGCTTCCAACATTTTCTCATTTGATATATTTTTATCAGTACTTTTTGATAATTCATTTTCTTTTACTCCTGCTTGAGAAGCATTAAGAGCTAGAAACATTTTCCAAGAGGCGTCCAGAGTTGCTTTATCACTTGTTGTAGGAGTTATTGCATTTTGAAGCTCAAGTGCATGGAACTGTATATGTAACAATGTTATAATCAATATGTTATATATAATAACTATATATGTTATATATAATCTCATTATCAATATCTTATATACCTTATCCAGTAATTTTTGGACATTGTCAGATATTTTGGACATCCCCATTCGTATTTCCGCATTTGTTATCCTTGTTTCCGATAACAACATGTTGATTCCAGGATCTAGAGCGGCTGGTACTGTACGATTTACAGTTTGTTGTACAGGATACATCTGATTGTCCATTGTTACATAATGTCCCTAGATAATTTTAATTATCTTTTAATATGCATTATTAAATCTATTGAATATAGAATTACTCATACAGCGAAATATGGAGGAGTCCATTGCGGTGTTACTGGAGATGCAGCAACTATTGGCTTGTAAGTACTAGAGTGTACAGAAGGCACTTCAGTTCTTGACTCCACAACTTTGTGAGTGGCTTTCTTTTCTTCCGGTGATTCGTGCAACAAATTCTTCTTTTGCAAAGTTCCTTCCAATTGCTCAATCTAATAAAATATGCAATATTTCAACCAAATGTAGATTTTGTTTTTATAAAAATAATTTGTAAATTGTGACAAACCTTTTTGTGACGAGGAGATCTTTGAGGTATATCATCCTGCAAAGTATAGTCTTTTTCACATTAAGAAATAATAATATAAGTTCTATTTAAAAAATAGATATGAATATAATGAAAAATTGAGTAATAGGAATGTGAATATAAATACTTCAGTATCTTCAGAATCAGTAGTGGAAGGTAGAGTCATTTTTGGTAAGATAGGTTGACCCATTTTAGCCATTCTTGATATTATGGAAGCTTTTCCACTTGTTGAAGTTTTAAGTGTAGGCAGATTTTCTTCTGGTATTCTTATGTCAGTTATTTCTATTATCAGCATAATATCTTTCTCTTTGGGGAATCCAGGACCTAAACTAATCTATGTAAAACTATTTAATGAACAATAATGTTACACATAGTATTCCACAGAAATTTATTGAATTACCTGTTTGCTAGGAGGTAAAAACAAAACTCTTTTCAGGCCTTTGCCACTGCCCAGAAGAACTCTCTCCCAATTGTCATCTGTTGATATTTCTACAGTCATCATTTGTGACATTACAAAATTTATCTTAAAAGGTTGTACTATCTCAGTTCCCACAAAATATTTAATACATATATTATCTCCTTCTTTTGCAGTTATATCTTTATTATTTGCTGGTATCAGATCTTGATAAATTACATTTTCTCCTTTCTCTTGTATTGCAAAATAACGTGTTAATCCCATTTCTATTGCAAACTCTAAATAGCTCTCATTACTCTCAAATAAAATAGACCAATTTTCATTGTTGTTATCGTAATAACTGGCATAATTATTTGCTTGTACAGTATACAAAAAATCACGTGTCACTGTAGCAATAGATACATATTCTTGTTTAGTTTTGTATAAAATTATTTGATATAGCCTTGTTGTTACATTGCCTGTCAATGCTATACCAAGTTTTCCAACAGAAGTGTATTGACCATTTTGTCTGAAATGTAATTATATTGTTATTATTAATTGTAATACATAAAATGGATATTATAGATAATATTATAATCATGTGTATACATATTACTGTATCAATTAAAAGAAAATGCAATATTCTTAGCAATTTGATATAATTACAATTTAAAAGCATGTACAGCTTTAGCTATTAGGATTTCTGTCTTAGAAGATGGCACAGTTTGTTGTATGTTATATCGAGTATTATTCTTTTTAAAAGCCGTTTGTTTAGTGGAATCTGCAGGTTTTGATTGTAGTCCAAAAATGGCAGCCAAATTAGATCTGAAAGTACAATAAAGAGATTTATTGTTATTATGGATAAAAAATGAATTAAGAGAAACTTAATATTATTTTATTAACGATAGTAAAAAACATTTATTAAATATTTACAAATCTGAGAATTAAACTAAATAGAACAATAATTAGTAGCAATAAATATATTTTGATTCCTTTAGTTGCACACATTTTTTTACACTTAAAGTAAATCTATGTTCAGATTTTAAAAGAGACGAGAAGAAAAAGACAAAATGCTACAGGAATCAGAAATAATTATTTAATTAAATTGTAAAAAACTTAAACATATCCAATAATTTATATAAAGTGTATATAGCATGTATACGAACATATATAATATAATACGTACCCTCCTGAAGGCACAAAGTCAGCCTCGTCGTCATCTCGGAAGATCTTGTCAAGATTTGGTAACTGATTCTGCGCGCTCATGATTAAAGAAACTTCAATGCGCTTTAATCACACGTGTAATAAAACAATATACTCCGATATGACATCTCGTTACTTGCTGCAAAAATCGCCACTTGCTATGTCAAAAATCCTGAAAAAAATCACGCACGAATTCAAAAAAATCACGTTGAATTCAACACTTTGATTCTTGCAAGAGACGCTATGAAGAAGATTAATTTTTCCTTAAATATTCGCACAGTACGCGTTAAAAGCACGCATAATAAGCAGGTAGACGCGCTTCACTCTTGAATTATATCTTTCGACTGGCGTTTTGAGCACATTCGATATAATGAATAGAGCTTATTTGTTACATATATTATTTATACATACGTATTTCGTAGTTTTGTCTATTTTTTTCTTTTTTGAAAGTGCTTCCAATTCGAATAAGTTACTTGGCACATTTACTACTAAGCTCTTGACAGGTTTTAGATCAGGTTATGAAGGGGATGGACCATATGTGGTTAGCGCGTGCGCGTGCAATCTTTAACGTGCGTAAAAACTGATCTTCGTCGTCACGTGCATCTCTTGTGGTCTCTTTTACCGCGCGAAAGAAGATTGATTCTGTTTAATGATAATATTGACATGTCTCGATAAGATGAGTAAGAAATTGAAATTGGATGTCATCTCGACATCGAGATCTTTACGTTCGGGAAAATCCCTCGCAACCTTATCAGAGAAAACGTCGCCTTACTTTGCCGATGAGAAAACATCAAAGACTATAAAGACTGGTGCGAAGAAACGTTTGCCGATAAAGATCGAGTACGATGCAACAGAAGATGGAATAAATGTTGAAAATACTGATGCGACATCAGCTATCGAGACACAGAGCCAAAATGTCAAAGAATCATCGGCGTTAAAAACTGTCAAAACCGAAGAATGCGAGATGAAAGTTGAGAGTATTGAGGAATCAACGGATTCGAAAAATATCAAAGATGAGAAACGATGGATGCCACCGAATTGGGAGACTATTTTGGAAAATGTCAAAGAAATGAGGAAGCATAAGACAGCCCCAGTTGACGACATGGGCTGTCACAAATGTGCAGATCCTAATGCCAGTCCATCAGTATCCAGATATCAATCATTAATAGCTCTAATGTTGAGTAGTCAAACAAAGGATCAGGTCACACATGCTGCTATGCAACGTCTTAACACTTATGGTTGTAAACCAGATATAATTGCAGCTACTCCTGATGATGTTCTAGGCAAGCTTATATATCCAGTTGGATTTTGGAAGGTATTCATGCTATATCTGTTTATTGAATGTTAATTGTAGAATTTAACTTTTCTTAAATCTTCTTTCATGCTAAAAATGTATATTTTTTTACAGAGAAAGGTGGAATACATAAAAAAAACATCAGTTATTCTTCTAGATAAATATGATGGTGACATCCCAAAAACAATAAAAGAATTGTGCGAGTTACCAGGAGTAGGGCCTAAAATGGGTCATATATGTATGCAAATTGCATGGGGAGAAGTGTCTGGTATTGGTGTAGACACACACGTCCACAGGATTTGTAATAGATTAGAATGGATGAAAAAGCCAACTAAAACACCAGAGGAAACGAGAAATGAGCTAGAAGATTGGCTTCCTAAATCTCTGTGGAGCAAGATAAATTATCTTCTTGTAGGATTTGGACAAGAAATTTGTCTACCTCGATTTCCAAAATGTGATGAATGCCTCAACAAGAATATTTGTCCATATGCCTCAAAAAATAGTGGAAAGAAGAAAAAATCATAAATTCACATATTTATATATTAAAAAAGTCTTCAAGTGTTTATTACAAAATATATTTATTTAGAATTATACATTCTGCAAAGTTTTTAAATATTCTAATGTTTTGTTTTTTTTTTAATATGTTTACCATGTTTATGCATTACCTTTTGAGCATTATGTAATTTTTGTCTACTCTGTTTTTTGTTTTTTTGTTGCTCTAGTCTCTGCTTTTGTTGAAATGCTTTACTTTTTTTAATTTGCTTGAGTGTTGCTTTCTTTATTTCTCGTTTTATTTCTTTTGAGGATTTAATTTGTTGATCATCAGATTTAGGTTTCTGTTGTGTTAGATTTTTCTGTTTCTCCTTCAATGACATTCCCACAATTTCATTATTGTCATTGTTAGAATGCTCACTTTGATCATCTTGTTCCTCTTCCTTTTTCTCTGCAATCTTGTTTTCACCTATCCATCTATCTCCTGCAAGGTCTGTAACATTTAACTCCAAAATACTGACTGTATGACCTTCCAGATCATATTCTTGTTTAGATAATAATTCTTCTAATTCTGGCACATTCCGATGTGCTACAAATTTTTTGTAACGTTCTCGTGCCTATGAAAATACATATATACTTTGCTTTTTGTTCTATAATTTTTTTTAGAAAACAATGCTTTATACCATTTTACACTTACCTCTTGTTTAATTTTCTTACGTTCTTCTTTCAGTTGTTTTTGTAATTGTTCTTGAGCTTTCCTTTTCCGTTCTAATTTTCTCTTACGAAAGCCTCCTAAAAATTCTCTAAAATTATATGATATATAATTTATTTATGTGACAAGTATGAATATTTAATAGAGATAATTACCGTCGTTTTTCCTCATCAAAAACCAGCGTAATTTTTTTTCGTCTCTTTGGCTGGCCGGGTTTTTTATTTACATCGAATAATTGTGGTTGAAATTTTTGAAACATTATTACACACAACTTACGATAAATTATATTACGAAAGATAGGTTATATTGGAAAACATGTGCGAAGAAAAACACGAGACATCATATTACTAGATAGAAGATGGCGACATTCGGATATCCAATAGCAAAGTTTCTTTTCTAGGGATTTTAGGCTTGCAACTTCATTCTTATTCAAAGATAAAAGCCAGGTCTACAATAGATAATTTAAGCCTTAAGAGATTGACCATTCACAAT
This sequence comes from Camponotus floridanus, assembly GCF_003227725.1. Lineage (NCBI taxonomy): Eukaryota > Metazoa > Arthropoda > Insecta > Hymenoptera > Formicidae > Camponotus > Camponotus floridanus. Next base: position 1,818,970 of record NW_020229381.1, read on the forward strand.
CAAATAAGAAGAAAATACTCCGCTGTGATTAGTCAATTTCTTAAGGCTTAGGGCTTAAATTATCTATTGTAGATCGGGACAAATTCACTTATTAAAGATATATATAGAATGCAATCTAAATTTGTTGTAATAGAGCTTATATGCGTTTTCAGAATATAATTAATTTTTTTGTATTATAATCTCAAGAAAATGTAAAATCTTATCTATGTATTAATCATATAAAAATTGATAATACCAGTATTATGATAATTTTGAATATAACATAACATATCATATATGAAGCTTTCTAATGAATAAAACTTTCAATACAATATCAATTTATTAATGTTATTGCATATGTATTAGAAATATACATATGTAAAATTTTGAACATATTCAGAGATATTGTTTAGAAATGATATAAAAATATGGAAATGAAATTGCAATTTTATTTTAGATTCTAAAATTATAAAGCTTATCCCCTGCCTCTGCCAGTTTGAGATCCTCCTGGTTGATTTTGTTGATTAAGCCAAGGTGCCGAACCAGTACCTTTGCCTCTTTGATTCTGTCCCCTTCCTCTGCCACGAGCTAAAACATTTTATTTATTAAAATATACATAAAATATACATGCATGTATATATATGTATGTAAATTTTACTTTAAAAAAGAATTTTTAAAACGCATTTAAATATCACTTGTATTGTTTTATATTATCTCTTCTATATTTTTATATTTAATGTCACATATATAATATACTAGCTGATTTTTTTTTATTTAGAAGAAATATTCTTTAATCAATAAAATAATTATAAGTTTATTCATTAGTCTATGCGTTGCTTTAAAAAATATATGTATTAAAGGTATATAATCCTATTTTTATTTCTTTTTTCAGAATCTATCCGAGAAAAGGATTGAACCTTGCTAAATTCTTTCTCATTTTTATAAATATCTGTATCCTTTCAGAACTACTCTTTTCTCACTAATATATATATATTTCTCTTTTCTAACTAATATATATATTTACAGGAACAATACTACAACAAACCTTGAGCGCGCAATATAGCGGATTTTCCTCTACCAGCGGTGCCTGATCCCTTGCCACCAGGACGTTTGAACATGGGTGCATTTTTCAGCATGTCCGGTAATATAAGAAATCTGATTTTCGAGCCACGAATGTATACATTTTCCAGCTGTCCCACCTGGCCGTCCCGATACGTTACCGTGATATTCTGCATCTGACAATTCATGTTATCCTCCGCCTCTATCAATTTCCCGCGGTATACTTCGCCGGTATTCGTCTCACAGGTTATGATATGGCCTTCCGCTTCGTGAAGTACTTTAATGGGAACTCCGATCGACATTGTGACTAGCCAAGAATACTTTTCTTTAGAAAAAAGCAGATATTTTTGTTAGATTTTCGTCTTTTATTTCTAGGACGCACTTGAACGCTTCTCTTACCTTACAAATACTTGCTGAAAGAGATCAGTATTATGGTTATGATGCGAACCGGATGTTTTCGTCAATTTTTGGGTACTGACCGGAAGAAGGGAATGGAGGGAATGAGTTAGTTGAAGTTAGTTACATTGGCCGCATTCAGCGGACTCAACTGCTAAATAGCAATCGAATATGATTGGTCTCTACTTTTAGGTCTGACCAATCAGCGTCGAGTTACATCGGAAAATCTAGTAATGTTGCCCAACTGTTGAGTCCGCTGAAAGCGGCCAGTTTTCACCAAGTTTATAACTAGAAAAATAGCGAAAGCTAATTCGGAACAATTCGGAACGCATTCATGGTTTAATCAATACATCGAGAAGAATCGAATCTCATTAAAAAATCGATTATTACTCAAAATATTTAAATCTTTTTTATACGACGATACTAGGATCTCTAAATCTGAAAATCACACTAATTTTAAATGTAAATCATTACCTTTTACGTTCGCGAGGATTATTTATATAAGCATCTGCTTTTTTACAAAATCGTTCCAGAGATTTATCTAGATTATATTTGCACAACCGCGTAATGAATATATGCATAAAAAATGATCAATCATATGTTGATGAATATTATATTTTTGCGTCTTGTATATTAGACGTCGGTTTTTGCATATTTTTCTATGCATATGTATTATGCGGCTGTACAAATACATTCAAATAAAGCTTTAAGGTCATGAAATACAGATTTGCATAATAGAAACATAATATCGTTGTCAATCACAATGCAAACTCTACAAAATAAAATAGCAATTATATAATGTTAAAATGTTTATAAAACATGTTTTTAACTAACACAATAAGTTTCCTATATAAAATATTTCGATTTCTAATAGAAAGAGAATATTTTTACATCTATCTCAATATCCAGATAGCAGAATGACGTCAAAGGAAGTCATAATAACGTTTTAATGATATCATAATATGTCATTAAAATGTTTTTAGATGCCATCTTTGCTACCTTGGACATCATTTTATGGATTATATAATTATTATTGTAATACATATTATTTAATTTTACTTTTTATAATCTTATTACTGATTATAATTACAATAAGCGATTATAATATTCCATCTACTTTTAAATAAAACATATTATTTTATTTATTCAATTGCTGAAGATATGATTTTAAAGAGGAGAGGTAAATCCATATACTTGGATTTTTTAAAATTAAGGTTTTGAAAATAATTTTTTGCGCCGGCTTTTGTATTAACCCGATATTTGTTTTATATATATATTTGTCATAATTATAAATAAATCAAGGCAACTTTTTGATCACGTATTACTAAAAATTGTTAAAATGAGGATTGTTATATCAGCAACTATATATCGCGTACAGATAGATACATTTATGTAATGTATTATTTACTATGTAAATTCTTGAAGATAAATTAAAAGTATAAATTTGAATCGAGATGTCATTAGAGGTAACCAGCATGATAAAAGATAAACCGTTTATTGCAGCAAAAATTTTTCATTACAGAGAAAATAAGGTCGCACCTCGTTTAAACGTTTGGGAGATGTTTTTTTTGTACAGTAGCTACAATATAACTCGGAGAGAGGTGTCGATTAAAGTTCTATATAAAGTAGTCGAGAACACACAAAAACGATTGCCGGCCTTCGTTAAGGGTGATGCATTTATATATATTTTGTTTTTAAATATACATAAATATAGTCCACTATAATTATAAACGTTTTAGAACTGTTAAAAGGTCCGTTAAAGGGCTGGGAAGAAGAAGACAAGAGGAGGAAGAAGAAGATGGATGAAGGAAGGAAAGGTGAGAGGAAAGGAAAAAAGAGAGGAACATATGGGAGTACACTAACTTCGTTTTACGTACGTGAAACCTAAATGTCTAAAGCACTTCAAAGGATGGTAATTGTAATCATATAATATATTAAAAAGTTGATGTTACTTTTTTTTTAATAGCTTAAACGTACTAATATCAATCGTAATAATTACAAGCATCGTGTTACGTCTTTATATAGTCAGCCAAGTACGATCGTCGCTGATATTCTTCTTATTTTTCTCTGTTTTTCTTTCTTTTGTCCTCTTTCATTTCCTATAAATCATTTATATTCCTGTGCACCCATTCTTCTGCCTCACTCTCGCACAAACATTTCTATCCATCATGTATACACATTCTTTCAATCACTCTCTCCCTATTTCTTTTTCTTTCTGTCATTCGATCGCTCTCGCTAGGCAAGATTATTCCGATATTGCGATACACGTTAGAAAAATATGCTATGCCTAAAATAGGATGAAGGCCTGAAGGCAACCATTCCGATATTACTGATAATCGGTGTGTATATGTCAGTGTATTGCGTATGTGTCATGTGTGTGCGCGCGATTTTTTCTGTACATGATTCTGATCTTTCTCATCAGCGTTCCTAAAAATGCGCCAAAAAAGATAGAAAACAGATTCATCGACGATGGATCTTGAAAGATACATGATAAGATGTACATATTGTCTATGTGAAGTCATAGAGTCGTTCCGTAAGAATCGCCAATGAATCGTGTTATATCGAATTGTTGTGATTGTACTGAGAAATCCACATCAGACAATCTTAATTCCTAGATGTTGTTAACCGCAATTTTTTGCGAATTTAGTTACGATGCAACATATTCGAAGAAATAAAATCATTTTCGGGTGAAGGACTCTTGACGGTGACACGTGAAATATTTGGTAACGAGAAAAATACTTGTTCGTTCAATTCTGAAGAAAGAAAATCTGCGCTTGACAGACCTTACGATTATGTTTAACAGAACGCTTTATATTTATCGAAAATAAGAAAAATCTTTGCTATACAGATACTTTTCGAAGCGACGCAAAAATAAATCTTGGGCGAATAACAAGAATTATACTACTTTATACAGAACAGGTCCTAATTACAAAATAAGAAATAAAAGTACGGCAGCACAATTGATATAAGCGCTTTGTCCGAGGATAAGAGAAAGAAAAAAATATACATTACTTTGTTTTACGCGGAATCGGAAAACACAATATATATGTATATATTTTTTATATTTTTTCCTTTTTCTTCAAAAAAAAATTCAAAAACTCGCTTATAAAGCTTTTAAGGAATTGACTTACACATGGATAATTTGCGCTGCTTTATCATCTTCTTACTCATCTTGCTTTTTACAAGAATACAACAAAACCGGACAGCTATAGCACTTCTTTTCACACGCATGCTATAACTTTACAAACATGTATAGCTATTTTTACGAACGAGAAAAAGAAATGAAGTTCGGCACGAATTTTAAGCGCGGAGAAGAAAAATAGAGAATATGTATGTGGATTATAAAATTTTTTTATCTCGATGTAATATCTTTCGCGCATGGTTTTAGTTCATATACGTTCACACTTTATAAATGTTTTTAATAGTTTTCTTCTTTGTCGTTCATATAATGCCCGGCCTCACATTAGACATTTTATTAATCATTTACTCTTACATTATGCGCTGCTATGCAGCACCGGAATACCTCGCGCAGCTATTCTACAAAACTCGCAAAACAAGCAAAAATAAAGAAGAAAACGAGTAAACTAATCGACAATTTCAACTATTAACAATTCATTTACATTCTAAGAAAAATCGAAGATTGCGTTAGAGGGGTTTAATTTACAAATCCCAGATTTGCGGCCGCAGTGTAAATAATTATTTGCAATATAGGTTGAAACATATTTAATGAGTAATAATTGCTGGTTATATTCATGTGAAGTTGGACATAAACACACAGTACTACTTATATTTCATTGCATTATTATTTATGAATCAATAGTCTAATATACTTAATAATTATTAGACTATAATTATTAACCTAAGATTGTGATCACCCACCGTCAGCCATTACCTAAGCAACATTCCCTATTTATTTATTTTTTGATATATAAACGAAACAGTATAAAATTTTTCTAGAACAAACCAAAACTTATAAGGAGACACCCTGGACTGGCTGACCGCACCAAGAGTTCTGCCTTTATGTAAAACGAGCTTTTATATATTTGCAAATTTTCCATTTAAGTAAATTAATAAACATAATATATAGGATAATTATAAACCGTAATAATGAAGAGATAATAATAGGTAATAATAATAGTAGTAAGCTGGCAGCAGTTAGTAACCAGGTATATTCTCAATTAAAATTCTCTCACTAGATGACAAATCTGACTTACATGGCACTGGCATCCAGTTATGAACCATTCACTCTCATACACACACGCACATTCTAATTTGCGATCTTTCGTTTATTTGTTCTGATATATTCGTTTCTTTTTTCATTTTTCTCTCTACTTTTTCTTGACGGTTCAACTACAAAACAATTTTGCTGTCGTTCTTGCGCGCTCACTCACATTCATACTCTCACTTTCTCTCGATCTTACACTCGCTCGTTTCACCCCTCGACGTGCGAATCAGCTGCCAGATAATTTATCTCGTTTTCTTCGTGTTTTTTTTTAATATTCTGTTTGTTTATATAGTTATAATAACCATTTTCCCAACGACTACACACTAAATAGTTCAAATTTTTTGCACTTTTTCACCAACAACAACTGGATTGTTGCGCCGAATTTCTTGAGCGCCCATTTCTTTGTAATCGAATTTGCAATCATGCTTGTCACTGTACCGATGCACGGCACAGAATAGTCCTCCACAACGGCACTCAAATCCTGAAAATTATCATGGTCAAAAAAACTCAGAGCTTTTTACAATACTAATTATTTGTTGTACGTTACATTTTGCACTTACCGGTCAAACCAACTTTTTTGCGACATATAGCACAACGATTTTTCTTCTTCTTAGATTCTTTATCAGTCTCTTTGCTGTCAAAAGAGTCGTCTACATCGCCACTACTCGCCGATGAGCCTTCAGCTACTGCACTGCTTACACCTACTTCATTTTCCTGATCTTCCCTGTTTACCTGATTGACAAAAATATAATACATATGATAAAAGAGCACGATAAAAATAATTATTTATTACTATATTTCTTAAATTTTTTGTTACTCTACTTTTAAATTTCATAAAAAAAATTATAATATATTGAAATTATGAAAAATGTAAATGCTTATAAATTAACTATTTTGTTATTAAAGATCAAATTTTTTCTATATGTATACATTTGTTTTTTATATATCACAATATTTATAATTATTATAAATAATATATATAAAACAGATCAATGTTCAATGAATTTTTATCATAATGTCAGAAATAAATATTTCAATATAATTAGATATATATCGCATAATTTTCTTGCTGAAATGCAAATGAGTTATTTTAAAAATAAAGAGCACATAAGTAATTGTAATTTCTTGTAACAGTCCATGTATCTGCCAAAGGAAAAACACCTTCATGATACAAACAATAATACAACAATGCAAAAGATAAATCAACAAGACAAAAGATTTAGAAACATTTGTACTATGTAACACACATCAATATTTTGTCAAATTTATTCTAACAATTTAATATTCCTTTTCTGCTGTTCTCGAAATTCGTGTTTTATAGACTAGAAACAATTTGATGTATACGACCTTGTGGATTCAGGACAGCTTATAAGCGCTACCTTCTGCAAATTAATCGAAAGAACAAAGATGTTACGCTTGTGTGGAACAACTATAAGAAGAAACATGGGAATACTTACTTCTTTGGGACTGGGCAGATCTGACGTTGACTGAGGTATAGTAGGAATGGTAGGTTGGGCCGTAGTTCCTGTGGCTGCAGGACTACCAAAATTGCCTTGCAACGTACCAGCGTTGCTAGAGACAGTCTGTGAGGTTGGTACAGTGGCAGCTGACACTGGAGGTTGTTGCTTCTTTTTCAAATTTTCCTTATAGCAAAGAGAACAAAGGCCATCGGTAGCCGGCGAGCCATAAAATCCACATCCACTGCGACACAGGGCTTGCATAGGATTAGACTCTCGTTCCATAACTCTTGTCTTTCAGTATCACTCTTTGTTCAATCAAGAAGATCCCGTTTATATCCTAGTTGCGATTGCGCTGCCTCGAGAAACAGTGGAAAGTCACAGTCAGCTTGGTGCAGGATAACTAGATGTCCTTCGCTGCAACTCTCTTCCCGATTGCTCCTCTACAACCGCGTGTCACCATGTACTCACCTGTTACAAGTCATATATAATTAATATTGGAAAATAAAGTATAATAAAGTATAATATATTATGAAAATAAAGTATAATATATTATAATTGTTATGAAAATTATTTTATACAATTACAAAGTTTCGATATATAAGTCTTTATTATCAAAATTTATAAAACATATGTAAATGTGACATCAGATTATCATACACTTGTATCTTGTATTTGAAATATCGTTATTCTTTATATATATATATTTATAAATATACAAATGATAATATGCATCATTTTGAGAAAAAGGAATATAAAAGGATATTTGTAAGATAAAAGCAACAAAGTGCAATTCAATGCGAGATCACAAAGAACAGTATTGCAAATTATATAAGTAAGGTTTATAGGGCTAGATATTAATTTATATGGAATATTTTGCATTATCCAATTGATGACAAAGAAGTACAAGCAAGTACACAGTTATCTCACTGTATGTAGAAATCACACAAAAATTACGAACGAGAAAATATAAAAAAAAATTTAGATAATACACAATCTTTGAGTGATAATGTAACCCTGACGAGCATTTCGAGTGAGAATAGAGGATGATTTTTCGAAAATACCAGTAAATACGCTGTAAAACAGCATGAAAAATGAAGGTATCATAAATTTATCGTACTTCCTGCGCCACGCAAGGTCAGACCACAAATATCTTCTCAATGGGACATGTCCTCTTGTAAGTGAACAGGCCAAAGACGCACTCGATAATGACCGAAACTTGAACTAAATGACACTAACAATAGGAGACGAGGAAAACGATGCTCTTTCGAATCCAAATGAGAGAAAGAAAGACCGAGAGAAAAAAGAATTCGGCAAAGAAGAGAAAAAGAGAGACAGAGAGAGAGAGAGAAAGAGAGCGAGAGGCAAGAGGAGGAGAGGAAATAATTCCTAGGAATTTTTACTACGTCATCTTGGCGATCTGATTTTTTTTCCGCCGCGCGATAGCCCGACGAGAGAGGCGTGATCGCGCAGCGTGATATTACTACTCACTTTCCAACACGCAGCCGTGTCGCAACCGATGCACAACATGGAGTAGGAATTTGTGCGAGGCATTTAAGTAACGGCAGCCGTATCCTTATCGCGGACTCGCGAATACACCCCGCGCACAATAGAACCGTCAAGAGAAAGAGAGAATCGCCCGTCTCTTTCTCCCGCGTCGCGCTGGCTCGCTCTCGTTTTATAATCTCTATCGCCGCGCACTTTGCGCGGCACGCGAAATCACCGACGGAATAGAGCAGCCTTCACCTCGCGTTTTCTCACCGAGCGGTCCCGCGGCCCGCTAAGGATAAAGAGGAGCTTTCGGAGCTACGCGCTGCGTGCACTCGCACGGACTTCCCGGTTCTCGCAACGCTCGATATTGCTTCAATCCGCGGTGCCCGCAAGGACGGAGGAGAAACAACGATAACGACGGGCGAATGTTTTCATGATGGCGATCGCGGATCGGAGAGGCGCGCTGGCTTTTGGGCGGACGCGTAAGCGGCGGCGACCGCGGCGGCACGAGGCACGAATGCGGCGAACGCGACGGCGCGACGCGGTCGTGAGCACGGAACCTAAGCTCTCGAGATATAAGGGGTGTCTCTCTCGAACGCGCTTTCTCTCGATTACCGGCTCCTTCGCTGGGAATTTTTGCGTGAAAAATTTTATCGTATCCTTTCTCACGATTTCGACCGCTCCCAATTACATTTCATTTCATCACATTTATATAGATATTTCCAAAAAAAGTTTGTATAGAGATAAATTTATTATTTTGGCTTTTCTTACTTTTATATAGTAATATATCGTGCATATTATTGCGAGAAATATTATTAATATAGTTTGCACAAAAGCAGAATCTATTTGATTTAAAATTAATAAAATATCGTTCAACGATTAATTACAAGTTGAAAAAATATCGGATAATTTTCTTTTTTTATATATACAAACGAATAGTTGATTTCATCTAATCTTTTTAAAAAACTGTTTTTAGGTAAGACTAAGTAGGATATTTAAATTGCTAGATGGGGGGGTCATCGATCGATCTTTATTATTAGCATTATTCTAATTAAGACGAGGGAATGTGAGAGTATATCTGAAAATGTGGCAAATTTATTATAATCAGATTCATTAGATGAAGAGAGATTGAGAGTATATATTTAAATTTTAATTTAGTTACTTTTGAACATGCTCAATAGAAAGTTAAAATGCCGAGTTTATCAACCAAGAAGCGGAAGCATGACGCTTTTCTTGCGAATTAATTTCACAAGATCCTTATGATTGACATTGTACAATGAACATGTATAACAATTACACTCTCGTATCTATGTATGATTTTCCATATACATATAAAATTTTCCAGAAACCCTGACCTTAATTTTAACGATTGATTTTATAATCAATTGGGAATCTTATCTAACTCGAGATATATGTCGAATCATCAATAATGTTAAAGTCATAAGATTTAAAATTGCCTATGAATTGCAATTTAGGATTTAATTTTATCGAGATATTTAATGTTAAATATATATTAAATATTATTAGAACAATTACTAAAATGTTATTTTTTTATAATTTCACAATTAGGTCTATTTTATTTTATTGTGCAATAGTCCTATATTTTATAAATTCTATTTTTTTTTCGAAATTAAATTTTATTTTCTTATTATGTACACAATGATTAATTAGATTTGTAAACAGAACTTTTAAAAAGAAAATTAGGGAAAGAGATTAACAAAACTATTGATTGACTTTTCAAGATTTGATTTTATTACAGTTCGACTAAAACAGTTCTGTTAGATTCAGAGTATCTTTATTTGAATCAAATGGTACCTCTTTCTCTTCTATCGGTTATAAGAGGTCAGAGGAGGTTAAGAATTGGGTCAACCGTCTCGATCGGAAAAAAAGTTATTAGAATACGCGCATATATAGGATCATATCCCAAAATAGTGTCGAAAGGATATATTTCGTTGGAAATTCCTAGTGAATTTTTATCTACATCGAGTGCAATTCAACGAAATTATATTGAAATATATCTCACTCATACATTATATATATAGTTATTAAAAAATAAGCCAATTATACAGGCAGTTAATTAAGCAAATAATATGTGCAACGATAAACATATAAAAATATTCATAAACAAAATAATTTTCATTAATCAAATCTGAAAACTTGCACAAAAAATTCTGAAATAAGTCTTTTAAAAAAAATATAAATTTTTTTAGAATAAAAAGGCACACATGCCAAGATAAATGTATATTGCGTTACGGAACAAAATTTATTTACAACGTTATACAACGCAGAATGCTCTGGAGTGTAATCAGAAACGCAAAATTATCTGAAACAATTAGAAAAATATAAAATGTGTATAAACAATTTCTTACGTCCGAGTACTCGAGTAAATCAGCATTAGATATTAAAAACAATTTTTACTAGATTCTGATAAGCCATTGATCATTTACATAAAGTTTAACTCTATCATGCTTGTGCAATCGCATCTGTTCATTTACAATTTTTATTTTTTAATATATATATATATATATATATATATATATATATATATATATATATGATATGAAACATTGTAGGAAAATATAAATATTCAATAAATGAGAATCACACTTTTAATAAACATGTTTTGTATTTAAAAATCTAATTTTGGTAAGTTTCAAACTTAAAAATATATTTTTTTGCGTTATTCTCGTCTTCAAGTGAAATTATTTATTCTCCGCACACACAACCGTTCTATTTTCGTTATTGTAACAATAAAAATTTACACAGCATGCATATATGCAAGACAGACTTATTAGAATCGTTCGTTTAGGAGGGACTGCGGGATCGAACGTCGAAACAGCTGCATGCATAAAACGTTACAGTGGTCAACGGCGGGCAGTACTAAAGTGAGATGATAATGCGAGGATAACGAAGGAGAGGGGGATCGAGAAGGGAAGCGGGGAAAGCCCTCCATACACGCGCTCGGCGATGCCCCTGCACATTTTCTAGTATCACGAGGTCCGTTGATTAAACTCTACGTAAGGTAGAACTCCGATGCGCACTGCTACGTCACACGCGATGAAGGAAGGGACAGGTGGCACGGCGACGTGCCGACTTTAAACGCCGATTACTTGATGTTTAACTCCACCTCGCATTAGTCGAGCCACGCTCGTGTAATTTGCACCGCTGCCACGAAAACAGTATATCCTACCATGAGAGACAAACAACGTGAAATAAAAGCGCGTCACGCGGACACGCGATCCCCTCGAATGAGTCGCCCGCCCGCGAGAATTGTTAGCTTTGACAAAACGCGTTCCGCTCTCTCGTTTTCGCCGCAAACGGATAGTATTTAAACGATACTTTTAAAAATGATAAATGTTGTAAAGAATTAATAAGTGTCATACTGAAAAATATTGAAACACTATTGTGCGAAAGACTATAAATATTTTAGATATACAGGAAAATATTTATTTATTATTTGTATTTTATATGAATTAAATATATATTACGCAGCATGAGGATAATCGCGAATAAACACCGACGGTTTGCAATTCGCAGAAAAGCAATTCCTTCCCCACTTTCGACTCGCGATTCGGTTCAATCGGACTTTTACCTCACTTATGCTCGACCAACAGCACAGACGCAGCGCGTGAAATTTTGACAGCTGCGATACCGCACCGATGTTATCAAATGTTTTAGAATAACGGTATAAGTAGAATGATTTTTAAGAGTTTGCAGAGAACGTCTTACGCGATGTCTTTCATTTTTCGATCTTATTTATACTATTTTTTTATTAGATATTATATATTACATAAAAAAAATATCTCTATGTTTCTTTTTCTTTCAACGAAGTTAAAGGATCGAGTTCCTTCGTAACCGTCTCTTACAAGTAATTCTTGAGCGAGAGACAATAGCTTAACAATATTCCAAGCCACGTCACAGCTACGTCGTCATCAGTTATAAGTACCAAGCTGGTAAACTCCTCCGTCATAATGAGGAAAGAGGCAATGCCGTAGCAAGGCCGAGGCAAACGCAAGCAGCTCCGAGGAAACTCGACATGGTATAGTCAACGCATAATTGCTCATATTCAGTTGACTTCACCGTAAGATAAATTGCCAACCCCCGGAGCATCTACATATTTGACTCACGCTACGCGGATAACGATGACGCACACGCGTTTCCCACATCGCTTATCTTGGTCGATTTTGTGCGTAACAACCAATACATTAAATTCGCAAATATGTGCAATCTACGGTAAATTCCTATAACTTCTTTGCGACGCGCACAAGAGAGTATTTTTAATTTAATTTAATTTAATTAATGAAAAATTTATCAGGAAGAATTTTTCAAAAAATCGAAAGACCAAATTATTGGAATAATATGTAAAGATATATTTCTACTGTATTATTCTTCGAATCGTGACTTTGCAATGAATTATAAACAGCAGTTTAGAAAAATATTCGCTTTGCGTAGAAAACGGAAATGAGGGGAGGAAGCTACATACGTGCGTCAAGTAACAGTGAGAGTCATGGTAAAGTTCGCGTTATGACACGATGACTCGATAGCTTCTTCATTCATGCTCTAGAACGTTTTATTCTCTCTAACTTTTTACCTTTCAATTCGATGGTGTTTTCTTTTTCAAACTTTCACTCTATTCGAAATGTTCATTAATGTGTTAATGAAAGGTGTAACGCGTGCACGACCTTAACGCGTTGATTTTAATAAATTGAAATAAAAAGAGGCGCGTGTGTGTGTGTGTGTGTGTGTGTGACGTCAAGCGAAGAGCGAGAACGTGTATCGATTGAAATACGTAACGTGAAAGATAAAGTGAGATCTTTCGCTCGGATGTAGGAATAAAGTAGGTGGTAATGATGAAAATTAGAAGGCCATGCAAATTGGAAGACGTGTCCAATTCTTGCGAGAACAGAAATCAATACATCAGCTTGCCAAGCTCGATTCAGAATCAAATGTACCTTTCTATACCTTTAAAGATACAAAAGTCGCCTGCATTTCCTTTTTTTCTTAAATTAAAAAATTAATTAATTAATTAAAGGTCAATAATTGCAGTTCGACAAAAGATTTTTTCATTCGATGTCAATTGACAATTGCGTACATAACACAAAACAGAAGGCAAATAGCGTGAATAAAGGCGCGCCACGAAATACGTCAGATTCATAAGCTTTTGTTTACTCGGCGGAGTAAACGACCTTTCCCACAATGGCTGCTAACGCATCGGACGGTTGTTCGACCTTCGTAAAGTCGTACGGTCGGACTCTCGTCAGCGTCGTCGCCACCGCCTTTATCATACAGGAATATCTCAAATTTCGGAAGAGCCCGATCATAAGTCACAACCTTGCGGATCCCTTTTCGGACGACCACGAACAATGAAAATGTGCGGAATTCAGCAAAACTTCATCCACTTTTATGATATGACGTCCAACTATGATAAGATATTTTCCAAAATATATAATAACATTTTGAACAAAATGTGCGTTTTAAAAATTTTATTTCTACATTACACAAAAAACGCATTTTCGCAAACGTAGATAAAAATGCGAATTTATCAAGAAATTGTATAAATTTTTCCCGGATATTGTTAATCCAATTGTAACATTAATTTAATGAAATTTGCAATTTCATTTCGAACGAGAAATAATAAAGAGCACAAAGATATCTTATCAAAGAGAATAAGAAGATTAACGCGTGACAATATAAGCTCTCTGAAAATGAGATATATGTAAAACTAATTATATTATTATGTAGAGAAAAAAAATTTGATCGAAAAGATTATACTTTACGGGGAATTTGCGCATTTCTGAGAATTCGTGGATTCTCCTCGAGAGCCGGTGTATTCCTTGCCCTGTTTGCAAGGGCTAAATTTAGAGCAGGAGCAGGTAACGGCCACGAAACTAAAAGTGTTGCTTGAGTCCGTGTTTAGACGCTAATATTGGTATCGTTTTTAACTCTGCACCTTGTATGTGGTTGCGCTTGTTCGATAATAGAGCGTGAAAAGAGGAGAAAGGATCGACTGCTCTTCAAATCTATGCAGTTACACAATGGAGACGATCAGTGAAAACTTGCTATATTTATATCGAGACGACACAGAAACTCGTATTATTATTTCGCACGAGATCAGAAACTCTAGTCGTTCGAAAAATGCAGATCAATTTGCGATAAATTTGCCTTGGAAAGCGTTTACTTTTCCCGAGACACGCAGAATGAGTTTCCCGAACTAATCTCTCTTGCGAAACAAATCTAGGATTCATCGAGTCTCAAAGTCAAAGGCAACGTTACAAGTGTAACGAACGAACACGATACAATTCGAGCGCGACGAGATCACGGATACAGAAAAAGCATCAATATTTTGTTCGGATCGTTGAGACTTTCTCCGCTTAAAAGCCGGATAATTTTATCTCTTTATTTCTCTACTTCACTTACAACTTCTTGGCATCGAAACGAAAGCGGAGCGCGTCCGAAATACATTTTCATTAACAGAAAAGATAATACGATCGCATCTCGAATAATACGTAATAGACAGGCAAAATACATATTTTTCGATCTCGGGCAAAAATCACGAGCTTGTTGCTAGCTAGTCTCGACAAATTGTATTAAAATTCAAAGTTTCTTTTTCCCGTCACAGCTCCCACGCTGATGACAGAACCGAACAGCTGTTGTGCCGAGAACGAAAATCCGCGCAACTCGAAATAATACACTCGACGCTATACATACAGGGTGTCAGGGCAATCTCTTCTCAAAAAAGCTCTTGTAGTTTACCTTGAGAGCTTTTCAAAACACTATAATAAAGTATTTTTTCACCGAATACTTTTCCAGTACTTTATGAGGATTTAAATAATCTTTTAATTTTACATAAACCATAAAATATCTAGTAAAATATTCATTTTTCGATTATCTTACCTTAATACTTTTATGCAATTAATAATTACATTTTTTTCCGAAACAATTATGTGTTTTCTTTAAACCAATTGATTCCTCTCATTATTTTATATACAAAAAGTATTAAGATAAGATAATTGAAAAATGAATATTTTACTAGACATTTTATTATAGTGTTTTTTCACCGAGTACTTTTCGAGTACTTTATGAGGATTTAAATAATCTTTTAATTTTACATAAACCATAAAATATCTAGTAAAATATTTATTTTTCAATCATCTTACCTTTATGCAATTAATAATTACATTTTTTTCCGAAACAATTATGTGTTTTCTTTAAACCAATTGATTCCTCTCATTATTTTACATTCAAAAAGTATTAAGGTAAGAGAATCGAAAAATGACTATTTTACTAGACATTTTATTATAGTGTTTCGAAAAGCTCTCGAGGTAAGCTACGAGAGCTTTTTTCGGGGAAGAGATTGGCCTGACACTCTGTATATACGTATAAGCTCGACGTTCTCCGCGTGGATCGCGCGCGCGGAAAGATTCGCGATTTGTCGAGGCCGCGCAAAGTCACTCGTAGATCACGCGCACGCGGAAACGCGCGGCGGAACGAAATATCGCGTGCACGTGTGCGCGCGCATCCGCGATGCCGCGGCCGTCCCACATTTTTCGCGCACTCACGCCGATCGGGAGATGATGATTCATATTCATTTCGTGGCTCCGGACGCGAACGGCGCCATAGCGCCGCGTCCGCATGCGTGATAAGCAAGGACGGGCGCGCTATTGTCGATGCGTCCGGCAGTTTCCAATTAGTACGTACCACGAATCATCGATATTTTTACTAATATCGATGCTGCGAAATATTATTGTGCGGAGAATGTGCGTGGATGTCGAAGAGAATATTAATATTGATAGCAAAAGGTCCCGATAAACGGATGTAGTGTCAAGAGAGAACGCGTATCGACGATAAAAACTGGAAAAAATATCGATACTTTGAAAGAATATTATTAGAAAATATCGATATTAAAAAGATATCTTTCTTTCATTCCTAATCCTTCATACTTCATTCACATTTTAACTTATTGTTAGACCTTAATGTCATAATTTGAAAAAATTAAATAATTAAAATTAAATTTAAAAAATTAAAAAAAAATTAAATAATTAAAATTAAATTTAAAAAATTAAAAAATTAAAAAAAAAATTGATGATGAAATTTCCTGAGTTACAAAATTACGTATAATTGAAAATTAATCTTCTCTATCGATATCGATACCTTTGAATAATATTCGTCGATAAGAGACTCCAATTGGCGATTGTTAAATTAATAAAAGAGGCGGTGCAATTCTTTTTTTAAGGTGGCCATTCCTACCCCGCGGTCTCTACCTGTCTCGGACGCCTACGTCGAACGTGGCCGAACCTCGTGAAGGCCTTGCCGCAACTTTCACGTACACGCGCGCGCGGAGAGTACATTGTCCCAGAGAGGCAAAAGTCCCTTCGTCCGCCGCGCGTGCAGACAGAACGGGTCGTGTGCGCACGCGCGGCACGCGCGTGCGTGCGTGAACGCTGTCGCTGATTGTGAGAGTAAAAGAGCCGAGAGAAAGAGAGATAAAGAAACGAGATACGAAAATGAATATAATACAAAAGATGACTGTAATACAAAAGAGAGACAATAAGAGCCACAATCCACAAGATGAAAGGGCAAACAAATTTTATTTCGAGGTTCTCTATTTCAAAATCTGCAAATAATCCGGAGAAACCACAGATCCTTCTTTCTCACTTTTCTCAATGAATGAAACGTATAAGTAGTAAACATTTATTAGTTAGCCCCCAGGGAAGATTTATGCTTCCTTGGACACTGCAAGTTGTTTGAAGCAATCATCATTGTTTAAGAATACGGAGATTTTAAAGACCTTTACCTTGAAAGATCTGTACCTGTTCTAAAACTATTTGAAACGTCGAAAAACTGGCTAAATAAACTGGCTAAAATAACTGGTAAAAAGAGAAAAATTTAATGAGTTATATAAAATTTTTATCTCATTTTTTTTCCTCAAAATTTTTTCCTCAAACAGATATAAGAACAAATTTAGAAATCACTGATACGCTGAACACACACTTCAAATAACAGCTATTGGATATGTATATCGTTGCAAATTTTATACTATCATCTTAATATATATAGCACAATTTTAAAATAGAAATAGGTCATGAGACTATTTATCCCTAATGTATTGATAAATCGTTTATTGTGCCCACTATAATGCGTATTTTAGAACAATTGATTTTTGCAATTACGTTATTAATAAACGCCTT
This sequence comes from Camponotus floridanus, assembly GCF_003227725.1. Classification (NCBI taxonomy): domain Eukaryota; kingdom Metazoa; phylum Arthropoda; class Insecta; order Hymenoptera; family Formicidae; genus Camponotus; species Camponotus floridanus. The sequence goes on from NW_020229381.1 coordinate 1,836,765, forward strand.
TATAATGTCATTTAAATTACATCCTATACTTTAACTTACTCTTTGTTCTTTCTCTTTTCAGTCTTAAAGATGAATCAGAATCGTTAAATTACGGTTAAATTTAATAAGTGACGAAACAGACTATTGATTATTTTATGTATTTTGATAAGTACTATCAGCTTTGCACGATTGTAACGATAATTTCGTAATGTCCTGTATAGCATGCTTATATCAATCAAGGAGATCAATTGGAGAACCTCGCGTGCACAAATTTGCGCCGATTCTCCCGACGTCACTTCTCTCTGTATATAATCATAGTTATGATCTAAAAGAGAAAGAACATTAGCTTGAGTTAAGAAGGAACTGAACGACCAGCTACGTCAAAAATTAATAAGTCTAATACATTTCATGATCGCGATTCATGAATTTAACATTGCACAAAGTACTTTTAGCATTTTAAAATATAAAATTAATAATGAATTTATATTAAAGATTTTCTGTAAAATTAAAATTTTTATTTTCATGAATTTTTATGTACAATCGCTGTATGATTTTCGTGATAAAAAAATTAGTTCGATATAAGAAAGTTACAATTTCGAGAGGTTGAATTATATTCCACGGGGAAATCTTTACTTTAATTCACACGCAAATTAATTATTAATTTTATATTTTGAAAGGTTAAAAGTGCTTTGCACAATGTCAAATTTATGAATTTCCTTCTTTAATGACAAATGTTTTACAACATTAATAGTTACTTAATTAAGTTAACTTGCTCCGTTTTTAGAATATATGTAATCTCATCTAATGTAGATACGTAGGTTATATATTAACATATAATATAATTTTTAATAAGCTGATGTCATTATAAAAACCATTAATTTCAAGAGACTATATTTTATAACTACGAATAATAGTAAAGTGGTATAATTATCTTATATATGATCTCTCACTTGTACTTTTATTACAATTTTTATCGCGAATAAGAGAATAAGAATGTAAAGGAAAGAGAACATACGAGATGAGAAAGAAGAAGACAAAAATAGAGGAAAGAAGATGTGATTAAAGATACATTTATTATCATACCAAACAAATCTCTTAAAAGAACATAATGAGACAAGGTAAGGAGTGGTAAATTTAGAAGTGCTAACTGCAACGTGAGATGCAACATTAATTGTCACTCGAAGTTGTATACAAGATGTATCAGACGTCACACACCTCAAGCTATAAATACTAGAAACTAAGCAACGTTTGCTGCAATGATTGTTCAAACAGATTCGATAATTCGTTGGGAAAGACTGATTATAGATTAACCGGGGAATCTCTTATTAAATATTGATGCAACATGATGAAACATGTCTTAATTACAAAATTATTCAGTCTCAACAATTAAAAAATTTCAATAAAGATTAATAATTAATGATATTAAATACAAAAGCATAAAGAAATAATCTTTTTTATAATTCCAAGTAGATTGTATTTTAGCAGATATTTGATTATGAAAGAGTTAAGATACGAAAAACATGAAAAGCTCGAAAATTATTGATACAGTTAACGCGAAAAGATTATAACCTTTCGACTCATTCTTTGTTAAAAAAAAAAAGAGTCGACTCATCGATCAATGACTTGGCATTGACAAAAAATAGATTATCAATGATAGAGAGACATTATACAGAGTGCTCAAATTTAAAAAAATAAGATCTTAAAAATAAACTAATCTACATAAATTTAGGAAAAAATAAAAACTTTTTTTAATACATTGTATACGAGATAAAAATGTACGAATTGTGTATGGAAAAGAATAAAATAAGACTTTGATATCCAGCAATCATTATAAAAGATAGAGACTCATATAAGAAAATAAAATATATAGTAAATAAATCGTAGATGGCTCATAGAATATATATTGATCTATATCTATAGATATAGATAGAAAGCGCGGAGAGGGAGCGGAATTCATTATCGCTCGCGATGATCCGTTACAATGACTATAAAAAAACTTGTAAGACATAGCGAAATAGTAGACGATTGACGTTAACGGCAATGTTAACGAAGATGCGAATGCTTGTCCGAAGGCAAGCATGCAGTAAGAAAAGGAAGAACATTTATTAAACTCGTCCGGCGAGCCTTCTAATCAGATGTATAAAAAAAAATAGGCAACTCGCGTAGGATGTTTCGATACCGGGGAATGCCCTGGCCAATTTTGCATCTTATAAAAAAATGTGATTTCATTTTAGTTTGAATTTTCAACTTCAAATATTTCCAACAAGAACAAATATATTCGATTAAAAATAAAGAAGTAGCTCGCGCTATCTGTCGCTATAATTTGTAGTGCTAGATAAGCAACAACCTACGCATTGTCACTAATAAAATAGATTAGTTTTATTAATCCTTCACTATCTGTCCATAGTTACATACGCAATAAGTTTAAAATACTCTGCAATCCCACGTCGATTGTAAATGTTAACAATCATTCTTAAAGTTTGTCAATTTGCAAATACTTGTGCAAGAATAAAGAGACAATACATTAGTGAAAAAATGTCGCACGTTCTTTTACATAAATTACTTTCACATTTAATATCAAGCGGATGAAAGGGATTAAGTTTCAAAGCTCGCGAATGAGATTTCGAGATTAAAAGCTCGCACCACATATCGCATCGCTCGTATATGAATGATTCTTTCTGCAAATTTTACTTCACAAGATTCAGGCTTCAAAAGGGTGCAATGACGTGGACACGAACGGCTGGCGGTCAGAGCAAACGGTCGGGTCAGGTCGGGTCAGGTAAGAGCGCGTAGAGAGCGAACGGAGGAAGTGTCGCGCGATAGACACGAGAAGAAATTATTCTTGATAAGGCGGTGGCGGAGGCGCGTGACATACGAATGCGCGTTACGTTCTTGGTCTCTCGGGAAGTGTACGCGGCGGCGGAGAGAGTTCCGTTCGACACCGATCGTGGGTCTTCGTCTCGAGCGAGTCGTGCGCTGTCTCGGGAGCAGCTGGGACGGGCGCGATTCGCGATTTCTCGCCGAGGGCCAGAGGAAAGATTGTAAACAACCAACGGAGGACGAGCGGGGGAGGGAGCGGAGAGGGGGTGGCGGGGAGAGTGTCCGAAGGGACACCTGAAGGGAAGTACGTCGGCGACGGGTGTTTCGGAGAGAGGAAAGGGGGAAGGATAGCGTAAGAGTGCGTAGAATGCGTATATATATATATATATGCACGGTACGCGCCGTAAACCCGTTATCAGATGGGTGGACTGAGAAAGAGAGACATTTTTCAAAACGCGTGTCTAAGTTACATGATAAATATGGTCGGTTAATAGACGTCACTTAAATTATCTTGAAAGAGATAAATAAAAAATTATCTCGCATCTCAGATAAATTAATAGATGCAAGAATATATTGGATATATCCTTATCTCTTGAATGTATTTACACGCGCGGTATAAATACTTGAAATACGACAAAATTCTATTCCTTTTCGAGAGATGCCCGTTTAATAAAGAATAGGCAGGCATTTATGACGTCTAGTATGCGAAGATTCGAATCGTATCGGAGCGCTGCTGTCGTAAAAAAAAAAGAGATAGAAGGAAAGAGTGATATAAAAAGAGAACGGGGGGGGGGGGCTAGGGTAGGAAGAGGAGGCCGCGAGGAAGAGAGGCTCGGCCACACGCGCATGCAAAGAGCACCGTGGGACGGACACAAGACGACGGGACCATGGCTTCCATCCTTGAATACGCACTTGGACGTAAATTGCGTCGTTCCTTTGTCCGTCTCTCCGTCCGGACACTCAACACGTCGACGTTCCTACGCGCTCGCTCCCCGATCGGGCCTCGAACGCGCACGTAACTCGCGGACGCTGGACGCGCGAGTGAAATCGAGCTCGCTCACCGATCGGGAAATTACGTCGGTAATTTCGGGTAGCACCGTGCGTACCCCGAGGGAGAGGAGAAGCGGATCCGTGCGTCTCACGGCTATCCCCGAGGACCGAAAATAGTCCGCGACGATCCGCAGGCAGGTAGAACCGCGGGGTAGAGAGTAAAGAGAGCGAGAGAGAGAGAGATAGAGATAGAGCACGGTAATGGGATTGCGACACTTACCGAAGGCTGTTGCGGTGTAGCAGGGCGCAATATGTCAGCTGACTTGACGCGCGACCGATCCCAATTCTGCGCCACTATTCCACATAATTCTCAGCGAAACATTCGGTCACCTCGCTCGCAAATAAACCCGCTTCACGAGAACTCGCGCTTCGCGCTTTCACACTGTTTCACAATAGGCGCGATACGCGAGATGAAGGGAGGTGGACGAAGGGGAGATAGGGGATTACGTGATACGACGATCGCGATCACGATGACGACGGTGACGACGATGACGGTTCTCGTCTACGGCGAGAACTCTCTTCACACCCAACTCTTCCGATTACGAGCAAGTAGATCTGCCAACCTGCCACAGCTGCAGGTACGAAAACGAATACTGCCGATGACTGACGTAAAGTTAGATCTCCTTTACACTTAACCCCCCTCCATAACTCTGACTGAGCACAGCACTCGGTGTCGTGCGCGGGCGAATGACCACGAATCCGCCCGAGCGACGATCACGGAGCACATAAATATAGAGAGATGCAAAAGATGTCTAGGAAGGTGCAAATGGCCGCAGCGGACCGCTAAGTAGCAATCGAATCTGATTGGTTTTTGCTTTCAGATCCGACCAATCAGCGTCGAACTACATTGGAAAAATCTAGTAATACTGCCCAACTGTTGAGTCCGCGGAATGCGGCCATTGATTTGTCCAAGTTGCTGATTGGTTGTTGGCTAAGAAATAAAGCTATCGTTTTTTAGCGGTCGTTTTACGATCGCTCGTTCAAACATCGTGCCGTTCGTCAACAATGTGTACCGCGTAACGGACGAGCGATCCGGTAAAGAAAAAGAAGATTGTAATAATAGTATTATTACTTAGCTTTCTCGTTATTCCTCGCGAGAGAAATAGGACTATCCTTGTGATCTGCTGCGATCTACTAGACTCATGATTGCTGCTGATATTTGTATGTAACATAACGCACAAAAAGCAACACAGTAAACCACGTTTGGCAAACAATTGTTTGGCAGGTGATACATGTGTTAGATATACGCTAGAACGAAGATGAATACACCGCAGTCTAATAAGAAAAAAGGCAGGAATAGAATAGGTGTACCTAATGAAAGCGCGAGTCCTACGAACACCGAGACGCTCAGCACTCAAGAAGCAACAAAATTTGTTTTGGTACGAACAGTATTGCTCAGTTATTAATAAAACATGTTTCTGTTTTCTATTAGAATATGCTACTTTTTTTCTTTCAAATTTTCTTCTCGCTACAAATAGTAAAGGTTGAATTACAAGATGATATTAGTTTCAATGTCAAATTGATTTTTAAATTATGTATGCAAATAATAATTTGGGAGACTTTAATGAATCAAATTTATGACAGAATAAATTAATCATTATTTTATAGTAATAAAAATTGTATAACAAATTCTTAGATTATTTTTATACTTATAATTCTATATATATATATATATATATATATATATATATATATATATATATAATTTTTTTTTTTTTTTTTTTTTTTTAATAAAATTTTTAATATATATATTTTAAATAGAATCAGTTATATTGATATGTAATATTTTAACATATATTTAAAGGTAAATCCTATAGGGGAGGATGGAAACAAATCAATTAAGCTGGCAATCTCAGATGCAATCCCTATAATTTCCATGGATTCGAGTATGCTTGATGAAAAAGGTTTAAAAAGTAATGCTGCATTATTGGAAAAGGAAAAAGAAGATAAGAATATTCTTAGCACTTTGCCTGTTGCTACAGTCAAAGAGATAGAAGGTTATGAAGATCAGTTAGGAAAGGCAGAACCACTTCCAAATTCTTACATTAGATTTATGGAACGTAGTGGTGAAGAACTCGATGGTAAATAATATTCTCCAAATTTTGTGATATTACAATAATAGTTCTATAATATTAAAGTATTACTTATAATTATTATGTATAATATATTATTTATCATATCTTAATATCTTTAATCTCTAATTAAATCTTTTAATCTAATTATTATCAAATTTTTTGTATGTACATTATTAATATCAAATTTATAACTTCCAATTAATAAATTATTATAAAATATCAGTAATATTATAATATTACCTCATATTGAAATCTTATAGTATATTAGTTTTAAATTTTTATTTTTTATGTTTATTATAGTCTGTTTTTATTCCAAAATATTTTTATTCCAAAAATAACATTAACATTTTGATATAGGAGAAGTGGAATATGATTTAGATGAGGAAGACACTGCATGGCTTTCTATTGTAAATGAAAGACGACTAGCCTCTGGATTAACACCTGCATTGGAACCTGATATATTTGAACTACTGATGGACAGATTAGAAAAGGAGTCATATTTTCAGCAACAAAGTAATGGCGGAGGTGGCATTGCTGCGGACGAAGATGCCGTCTGTTGTATCTGTATGGATGGAGAATGTCAAAATAGTAATGCCATTTTATTTTGTGATATGTGTAATCTTGCCGTCCATCAAGATTGTTACGGTGTACCGTATATACCTGAAGGACAATGGTTATGTAGAAGATGTCTGCAGAGTCCATCCAGGGCTGTAGACTGTGTTTTATGTCCAAATAGAGGCGGTGCTTTCAAACAGACCGATCGTCCTGCAGCATGGGCACATGTAGTGTGTGCTCTATGGATACCGGAAGTTAGATTCGCTAACACTGTCTTTCTGGAGCCCATCGATAGTATAGAGAGTATTCCACAGGCCCGTTGGAAGCTTACATGCTGTGTATGCAAACGCAGAGGGGCAGGCGCGTGTATTCAATGTCATAAGAGCAACTGCTATGCAGCATTCCATGTAACTTGTGCCCAGCAGGCTGGTCTGTGTATGCGTATGAGAACAGTGCAACCTGCCAATGGTGAACCAATGCTAGTACAAAAAACAGCTTACTGTGAAGCACATACACCTGTCGATTATCAACCTTCTACAAATCCCGTGGACGCGAGGAGAAGAGCGATAGCGAACAAGAAAAGCTCGTCAGCACCTGTTATTTCTATACCTACCATACCACCTGAGAGAATCAGAGAAATAGCTAGGTAATAATAATAATAATCGCATTTTTATTTATGTAGAGGGATGGACATTAGTTAAATAGATTCTATATAGTACAAAGCAATACTTTAATGTATTATCCTCACATGTATTATTTTTTGTCAATCAGTTTAGCTGAAGGAGTACCAAAGAGAAGTCAATTGATACAACGTCTTATTGCTTATTGGACACTGAAGCGACAATATAGAAATGGTGTCCCACTTCTTAGAAGGTTGCAAAGTTCCCATCCACAATCCAGACCGCCACCGCTCGGTGAACACTCCTCTTCGCCGACGCACGATAGTGAATTACGAGAAGAATTATATCGTCAACTTAAATATTGGCAATGCTTACGTCAAGATTTGGAGCGTGCACGATTGTTGTGCGAGTTAGTACGAAAGCGTGAGAAATTAAAGAAAGAATTATTCAAAGTGTGAGTATTCGCGACACAAAGTTGAAATTGCGCTTATTAAATGACAATCAATATTTTTTAATTATATAAAGAAATAAATTATGCAAGTTTATTGATTTGAAAATTTAATCTTTGAATTTCAATAAATTTTAAACTATAGAATAAAAGTAAAAATTTTAAATTATACTTTTCATTGGCATTTACATTATAAAAAAATTATATATATATCATATTCAAAAAAATGATTGCAGAAAAGAAAAATGTTTATGGTTTGAATTGCGACCATTGGAAAGTGTTTTACGTACATTATTAGAAGCCATAAAAGCGAAAGATGTAAACGATGTATTTGGACAACCAGTCAATACCAAAGAAGTTCCAGATTATCTCGAAATAGTATCGCATCCTATGGATCTCTCTACTATGCAGGCAATTATTAGAATTATTTTATGTACATTTATAGTTACATTTATATAGTTATACTTACATAGATATACATAGATATTCTAAAATACAAATCTATCAAAATCTATTAAAAATATAAGCCATAATTATATCAATCATATTCTTTTGTTACAGGCAAAATTAGAAAAACAAGAATATGATTCTATTACCGCTTTTGAAACTGACTTTAATTTGATGGTCAACAATTGTTTGGCATATAATCGTAAAGATACTATGTTTTATCGGGCAGGAGTGAAAATGAAAGAGCAAGGCGGAGCCTTGATAGATCAAGCTCGCAAAGACTATCCTGAACTTGATCCTGTTATTGAACCTGAACAAGTTGGTTCTAAATCTAGAAAAAGAGAACGATCTAATCGTAGTAGTACTCGCTTGGAAACAGAATCGCAATCTAATGAGAAAGAGATTGGTGGAGGTGGTGTAAATAGGAGAACAGCAGTATTGTTTACGCGTAAAGCTAGAGCACGTAATGCTAAAAGCGGGCAAATGTTTCTTTCAGAAGATGACAAAAAGAAACAAAGTGATAGTTTTAAAGTATATAGGTATGTAAGTAATAAGTATATAATAATAGATATGTAAAAATTTTTTTTTGTAACTCGATTAATTAATATTTCTAGGAGTGGAACAATGGATAGTGATATAGGTGAAGGGGAAAGCCAATCATCAAGTTGCAGTAGTTGTCCCACAAGTAGGTCTACTACTCCTGATCCGGAAGAGGAGAAGCAACGACAAGAAATTGCTGATACAAAGAAAGAAAACGAGAGCAAGCAAATAAATACTAGTACTGGCTTAGAAGCTTTGCAACTCGTATGGGCTAAATGTCGCGGATATCCTTGGTATCCAGCTCTGATTATTGATCCTAATACACCCCGGGGTACTATACATAAAGGAGTTCCAATTCCTGCACCGCCTGATGATGTTTTGGCGCTTGCTGACAATTACAAAGAACCAGTCTTTCTTGTACTATTTTTTGACACAAAACGCACATGGTAAAATTCTTAATTTTTAATACAAGAACATGCTATGAATGTTTGATAATAGATTGCATTTAGCATACATTCTTAATAAAAATATCGAGATATAAGTAGTTTCTTGCAATTAAATAATTAAATAGAAAATAATTTTGTCGAATTATGCATCAAAAATATAAATAGACAAAAAACTTTACAATTTTAGAGAAACTTTAATAAAAATCTTGAATTGATACAATATATTAACTAATTAAATATCAAGAAATCAAATTATAAAAACGTAAAAATTAAGAAAGAATAGAAAGAGATATCCAATTAAATTTTAAAAGCAATTATTTCAATCAAAAAATATTTATCAATTTATTTATTTTTATTAAATGTATTTATTATCAAAGATTCTAAATTTGGTACAATAAAATTATTAATTACATGAAGAAATAATCTTCAAAAATATAAATTTAATTCATATGATTATGCAAAATTTTCCGCATTTCATAAAAACATATATTTTAGTAAAAATAGTAAAAATATTCGATTTAACAATGCCAAATTTAATATTAAATATTCGATTTAATAATACCAAATTTTTCAGGCAATGGCTGCCAGGCGAAAAATTAGAAAAACTCGGAGTATCACAGGAAGTAGATGAAGCAAAGTTAATTGAATCACGTAAACCTGCAGATAGAAAAGCTGTAAAGAAAGCTTATCAAGAAGCTTTACATTATCGCAAACAAACACATACTGCTGTGTTGGATAATATTTCAAATGTATAAATCTTGTAAGTACAATATACAATATAGTAAAATACAATAGAATACAATACAATTAGAATATATTGTTATATATATTTTAAAAAATATCGTAATTTAAATATATACATATTAAATATATTTAATATATCTTCATAATCATCATTTTATACATCAATTTTCGTAGAGAAATATGCAAGATTTTTAAAAAACAATGTATATGTATATGTGTGTATATATATATATATATATATATATATATATATATATATATATATATATATATATATGATACTTACACTTGACATTTACATTTTTACATTTTTATAAAGAAACATATACAAGATTTCTAAAAAATAATATATACAATATAAAAAATTTACAGAATTTATATAAAAGACACTATATATGTTATATATGTTATATTGATTATTATATATATTGACTTTATGAAATAGAAACATATTCTTTTTAAGGACAAACGCTAAATATTAAAACTATATAAAACATTATTTTTTATATATAAATTTTCATATATTAAACATTTTTATATAAAGTAATATATTGGATAATTTACGAAATTTATTTAACTGGATATCAAAGTAAAATATTTTTATGAAATATATTTCTATTGTTTCTGGCAATTGAGTTTTTATTATGTATAACTTTTTTCAAAATTTATAATTTATAATGTATACGATTTATATATATATATATATATATATATATATATATATATATATATATATACATATACAATCTGTCAAAACTATTTTATGTCATAATTATTATATGTCATAATTAATTTATATAGTGTAAATATCATTGATATTGTAGAAAAATATATAACTTTATAAATTGAAAGTATTCAATATGTTAGTAGATAAGTTTATAGCCTTTGATAAAAGTGTTGGATCTTTATAATGTAAAATTCAATTAAATCATGAAATTATCATAACAAATTTCATGAAATTAGAGATAATGTAAATATTCTGTAAATACCCCAAGTCTTATTCCTGCATCGTGAATTCAGCAAGTTTTTTTGCATACATATCCAGTCGTTGAGTCATCTGAAATTAATTTAAAATGTATGTATATTTTTTTATTTATATATCATAATTTTATGAAAAAAAGAAATATATAAAGAATATATAATAAAGAATATATAAATAAAGAATATATATAAATTTCATAAAATATTTTGAACAATTTCTTATTTCACATAATATTTATATTCAACCAAATTAAAAATTGATATTTTTTATTATACTAAATTAATTGATTCGTTACGTATATGTATGTAATAGAAATAATAAACACTATAATACTAAATTATATAGAAAATAAATTATAGAAGTTATATTAATGCCTGATACATTTAAAGTTTATCAATTCAATAAACTTTTGTACTTTATCCTGCATATACAATCACACATTAATAATTTTATAAAATACTCACTCTAAATCCCCATATATCTTTCGTTTGTCGACATAAATTTAGGTCTAGTTCTCCAATCAAAAGTCCGTCTTTGTGCCGACTTAAACCTGGAGTTCGTGTGCCATCAGGAGCAGTAATATAACTGGAGCCATAGAAATTTCCAAAATCTTTATGTGCTGGTTTCCCATCACCAGATGTAAATTCATGTTCGAAAGTCTCGATACCCACGCGATTGATAGCGCAAGTATAGTAACTATTCGCTATAGCGGCGCATCTTGCTTCAATTGGCCACAAATGTTCAGATAAACCTTGAGTGGTTGCCGATGGATTAAAAACGATCTAAAAATAAATATAGAATGATTATTTATTCTAGATATTTGAATATTGTAAAATTTGATAAATTGTAAATAGGTATGAATAGTTGTGATTTTCATTAATAAAACCTATAAATTGTGATTCTTACTTCTGCCCCATTCAAACCAAACATCAACCAATTTAATGGATGATGACGTCCGTAACATATATTAATCGCAATACGTCCATAAGGTGTATCAAAAACAGGATGTCCTGTATTGCCTTCCATATAATAAGTAGACTCGTTAAAATCCCCGATACGAGGAATATGATTCTTTCTATGTTTTCCAAGGACTTTACCGTCCTTGTTAATCACGACGCAGGTATTCCAAATAGTATCGCCATCGGCAGAATCTCTTTCCAAAATCGGCGATATTATTACCATGTTGTATTCTTTAGCGAATTTAGATAGAAATATGGTCGTAGGACCAGTCTCGGCTGCCTCCGCAAATTCGCACCACGGATACTTTTCTCTTGTACAAAAAGCAAATGGCATATCTGCAATAATGTCATAGATTGATTATTATGTAAATTATAAAATTTATGATACTAATATAAAATTATAGCTCTCACATACTCCATGCTTCTTGAAAACATAAAATTTGAACGTTGTATTGAGCTGCTCTTGCAATATATGATCCAATTTTCTTATATATCGCATCTCGTTGGTTTAAAATGGGCTGTGTTGTTGGTAATACAATTTTATGTTGTATCAATCCGACACGAACTAGACGTGGGGGACGAAGCTCTTCTATAATCTCACTATTCATTCTCCATCCTTGTATTTCAAATTCCTCATCTTCCCATTTATCACATAATGGCCTAATAACAATATTTGCCATAAATTTATTGCTTTAATTTATGCAATACTTAATGATAATGAAAAAACTATGCTGTGCATAATATAAATTTTTCTTTTTTTTAAATTAAGATTATATATATAATTTTTAATTATATTTTTATACTTTTATAAAATATAAAAATTCTTACAATAATGTACGCCCATACAAAATCCGTTTTACTTCATTTAATTCCTTCTCTGGTATATATTTCTCTAAAGTTTCTTCTACAGTTGCCATGTTTGGAGCAGTCACTTTGTTATCAACTTATTTGACTTAGTCACCTTCAAAGTTTTATAAGATAACAATCTGCTGTATTTGTAAAAGTAAGATATATAATATTGATAAGAAAGAATGAACAGTACAAGAGATAAATATCTCTGAGGAGCATTATAAAGGTAATTTAAAAATTCTGAAATTGTATTAACTCTAAAATTAATTTTAAAATTTTATTAAAATTGTATTATTGTTACATACTGATTGAATGTGCAAATTGTTTAAATCATTGTTAATTTTAATTATATCATTGTAGTAAAAAAAATAAACTTATTAATTACATCAGATATATGTTGAAATATAAATCAAAATAAGTTATATACTGCACATATATAATTAATATGTCCATACATAGCTATCAGATATTATGTTATATTACAGAATATTTAAATCTAATATTTATATATGTACAAATTTCTGTTTTTATTATCCATAAATAGTAAATACATATATTTAAAATGATGTGAATATATATTATAAATATATATTTGATATATAGATATATGTATATGCAAACTTGATGTTTCATATATATATAATAGCACATTTATTAATTATAATTTCAACAATTAAAATTAGATATTAATGTGAGAACATTGAAAATTTTTATTGCAAAAATATAGAAAAAAATAATAGATTACATGTAAATTACGTATAATATATAATTTACTTACATATATATATATAATATATATGTAAATTGTACAGTGCCACAACCAGTGCCACACTCTTTTTGCACTTATTTCAAACAACTTATAACCCTATCAAGTCTAGCGCTTTAATTAATTCAGAATCAAATCTTATCTACGTATTGTGTACTAAAAAAAAATTCAGTTTGGATTGTTATCAGGTCATGATTGCGTTCGAAAATCTATTCGCCGAGTGAAGAGACTGACTAATCAGAATAAAGAAATCTTTTGTCGCTCCTTTTGGTTGGCCAACCAAACTGTCATCCTATTCCGATGAGTAGATTTTCGAACACATGACAATTCTTAGATAAAAGATGACGCAAAATAAGAAAAATGTATGATGCATTTTAACCGAAGAATATAAGCTATCAATATACGAAATATTATTAGTGATACTTTTTCGACGTATAATACAATTTGTTTGAATACAATATATAATTTGCTTTACTTTATATGTAAATGTATAATTCACTGAAAGACTAAAAACAAGAATGATCCTACACAATATTCTAACCTAATTTGTATATTTTTATATGAATATAAATAATTTCTTCAAGTAGAAAAGAAGCGTATAAAAAATATTTTCATGCTTGACAAGTGTTTAAGTGAAATTTTTTACCAACAATAGCGTTATATGTGTGTGATATAATATTTATAATATATTTTGTGCATGTTACTCAAATTCTAAACTCAAGTCGAATACAGAATACATATTATATCAAAAGTTATAAGTTAAAAAGTTTTATAATCATGGCTGCAACAAGACAAAAACGTGCAAATGCTGGCAATAAAATGGCAAGATTATTAAATGAGGAAGAAGAAGATGATTTCTATAAAACTACATATGGTGGTTTTGATGAAGTGGAACAAGATAACGATTACATGTATGTGATTATTTTTATAACATGTATGATATATAAAATTTATAATATATATATATATATATATATATATATATATATATATGAACATTTAAATTTTAGGGAAGAAGATGAGGCAGAAGATGAGGTAGATTCAGATTTTAGTATCGATGAGAATGATGAACCAGTTTCCGATACTGAGCAAGAAGGGCCAAAAAAGAAACGTAGATTAGTAACAAAAGCTTATAAAGAGCCTAAACCTATATTAAATACTCAATCAGCACCCAAAGAAAAGAGGATTAAACAACCAAAGCAAGATAAAACTTTAATAGACAGCATAGGTAATAAAAATATTTTAGCATAAATATTTCTTCTCAGAACTCTACAGAACTTTCAACATATTATTTCATATAGAAAGAAAATCAATACGCCGTTCTACCGCGGCGAAATCAGCAGCTACGCAAAAACGCTTGCGTGAAAGAAATCAAGATCAAAGAAGAAAGATAAAAGTTACAAGACATAATACATGGAAACCAACTCAGGAAGAATTATTAGAAGAAGCTTTACAAACAGAAGAAATTAACATGAAATCGTTAGGTATATGTAATAAAGTACAAATGTCCTTAAACATCTTGTCTGAATAAAATTAGAACCAAATTAAATGAAAGATTGCAAATAATTAACAAAAATAGATTACAAAATATATTGCTTTCTGAAAAGTTAATGAAGGGAAAGAAAATATCACATTAAGAATGTTTTTGAGAAAAAATTATATATAATGTTATTTTAAATATTGTATTCTATATATTGTAGAAAAGTATCAAAAATTAGAAAGTGAGAAAAAGACTACTAGATCTGTGAGAAAGACACATGTTGGAACAATGATTAGGTATCAATCGCTATCTATGCCAGTCATGGTGTTATCTGAGTCATATGTAAATGAGGAGGAAAAAATTAATGTTGAATGTGATGATGAGAAGAATATAGATACAGCCTCTAACAATGTAGGTTCTGATAATTGCCTAAAAGAAGAAAGGTATATACATATATATTTTATAATAATAAAATATAAGAATATGCATAAAAAAGAGATAAAAATTCAACTATTCTTTTTCTTAATTAAAATTTCTAATTAAATCTTATATTTTTCAGTAAGACAGAATCAAAAACAGATGGAAAAGATAATAAGGAGGAATTTATAGATATAACTCCACCAACTTCCACTAGAGAAAAAGATATTGATGCTAAAGAAACTGGAACGTTTTATGAACGTACGTTTATTACTTTTGAAAATGAACAGTCATATTTAGACTTGTTTAAGAAATCTATACAACAGAGACCTCCATTGAAACCTCTTTGTGCAATCACACGGTAAAAAAATATTTAAAATTATCTTCATATTTAAGGTTATATATTCTTACATTTTCTTATTTATAAATAAACTCAAATAAAAATCTTATTTAAAATAATTTCAAATAAAAATTATATCAAGATTAATTTCGTATTTTGAATAATTAAAAATTTTTTGTCTGATATGTAGATTACCTGCTAAATATTTGGATCCTATGACACAATTACCATACAAAAATGTACAGACCTTTCGACTACTTCGAGAAGCATATTATCAACAGTTAGAAGCTCGAAATGATCTTAATGATGCTTCTCAAAGTCCAGAATTATTACGATGGATAGAATGGCGACAGAAGAATCATGCTAATTCACAGAAAAATACTATTCGCTTAGAACCAGCATCTTTATCTGCACCTTTATAGTCTTTCTTGTTTAAGTAAGTAATAGTTTAAAATAATAGAGCCTGCTTTTTTATTGTATTCTTAATATAATGTAAATTTAAATATTTTTATTATATATTTATAATAAAAAAATTATTTTTAATATTTGTGGGTAATCCACATTAGTAAGTTTTGTATCTTTTGTTAATATATACCTTACAAAATAATATAAATCATTAAAATATTTATTTTACATGCTTTTTTGTATATTTTTATAATATCTATTTAAAAATATACAATTAGCAATAGCAGCTTTTTTTCTTTTTTCTTTCTCTTCCATCTTTTGAGAAATACAAATAAAAGTAGTTTGTATACATATATATATATATATATATATATATATAATATATATATATATATATATATATATAATGATTTTGATAACTTCTTATACATTATGATTAAATAATTTTATATAATTAATAGTATCATAAAGTGTGTAAAATATTACATTATCCAATAATAAGTTATATTTTAGAAGTTTTTTTTACCTACTGCAATTTGCTTTTATAAGAATTCAGCTTTGTAAAATATAGATTATTGAATCATTGTATACTATATACATATATTTTATTTTTTTGTAAGAAGCAGTAATTAATTCATGTAAATATATATTATCACGATAATAAAAATAATAATTACACAATTTATAAGCATTTGTGGATACACACATTACAAACATTTGTCTTAAAAGCAAATTTGATATTTTATTAATAAAATAACGAAATACACAAGGCATTATTAATAATAATCTATATATTATTGTAGATATAATATCCCTTCTGTGTGTATTTAACTGAGAATGAAACAATCTTATAAATCTTAAATCATTTTTCAACTGTATAAATTTATTCTACTTAGTGTATAAAGGAGAAATTTGCTCTCCCTAAGTATTCTGTAGTTTGTATAGCCTAAGGATACAGAATAAATCAAAAGATATCTGTAGAAAACTATGGTCACTTTGACATTGCTTATACACATTACAGTTCTGAGTTATAGTCCATAATAAAGTAATAAGCCCGCTATATATTAAATAGTAATTATACTTGTGATTATCTTATTATTTTTAAGATTGCTTTGAGAAATATTATTTCTCATTTCTTACAATGGATATATATATATATATATATATATATATATATATATATATATACACATACACATATATATATAATTCATGGTAATAATATAAATTATACGTACTATAAATCAAATTAACGCACGCACAATACTATAATTATTTTTTATTAATCTTGTTTTTTCTTAATAATCTTTCTAAAGATTATCATTATATAAGTGATAAATTTTTTTGAAAATTATCGATATCTTTTACATAATCCATCGAGAAGTAGATATCTTGATTTATTAACACTTTTACTCACTCTCTTTATTTTATTTCGGATACAATAAAAGCTCGTGTGTGAGACAATAACATATTACAATATAGCCACACAGAAAGCAATATTTTAAGATTTTGAAAAATGCCTACTATACAATTTCGTTTAATCGCATTCTCTTAGTTTTATCCGATAACAAGTCTGGAATGAAAAGCTTCGTGTAAAAATAAAATAATCCCGAAGCATATAGTGCCCAAAAAGCTTATACAGCTAGTATACCATTATTTACGAAGAGCCGAGAGTGAGCAACGAGAAAGGATAATTTGTTTTCATTTCTTGCTTTTTTATCATCACGCCGTGTAAGACTGTTGTTTATATATAATATTTGTTTCTTCTATGCAGTGCATGTGTGATAAAGTACTTATTCATGATGCTTCTTTGCATATACGATCATAAACTGTTCACATACTCACAATCATACTACGCGTTAAGAAGAATCTTTATATATATATATATATATATATATATATACACATATATATATATATATATATATATATATATATATACATATATATATATCTATATATATATATGTATTACAAAGAAGCAGTAATACAACATTTATTTATTATAACATAATTTATGTCGTGACAGATAGAGAGACAGACAAAGAGAGAGAGAGAGAGAGTAAAGATGATTTTTTTGCGAACAAAGACTGGTACATTTGTATTCGCGCTTATAGCATTATACAATTTTTTTCACGTTTATCCTTACTTGATTATTTTCACAAATATGTAATGCATACTCTCATATGAATTGATTGGATGTCCTCTCTCTCGCAAGGATGGTAGAATGAAACCTCCTCTAGCATGTAAGATTACATGCTTGCGCACGTAATCTCAACTCTTGTTCTGTTATGCACCTGTTATATCTACCATCAGCTAGTACCTCCACTTTTCTCTCCTCCATATGACTGCTTCTGTAAAATAAAATCAAATACTCCTTTATAGAATAGCACTTAAACCCTAAATAGTAAATGTATTTAAGATCAGTGGAATGTTTAATAAATGACAATTATTAATTGTTTCACATGGTGTTCACTTATTCTATATTTGTTTATAATAAAGATCTATAATAAAGATTTATAATAAAGATGACATTATAAATAAAATTACAAGGTAAATTTATCAGAAATATATAATTATCTAATACATATAAATAGTACTTTATGTGTTACTATTGGCTTTAATGCTTAACATATCTTTTTCGTGTTGCTTTCTTTGAATATACTTTAGATATATAAGTGTGTTAATGTACTTTATTCAAATACAAATAATTCATACGAAAAAATGTATGTATTACATCAATAAAAAATTATAAACTCAAAAGATTTAGAAAATAGTTTAACAAAAATAAATAAGCTTACAATATAACCAGTCTTACATGAGCATAGCATAGCTTTAAAATCCAATTATTGAAGAAATTTTAAATAAAAAAACTTTATAGATTATAATAATAATTAAACATTTAATATATATATGTGTTCAATATTAAATCTTATTATAAATTTTCTTTTTCACTTCACAATTTCTAAACAAATTACAAAAGAGAATTAAAATTATTTTGTGTCAACCATCAAGTACAATGATTTCTAAAATTAGTAAAACAGGAGGAAAATGTTAATAAGTGTAAGAGCGAAAGGAAATGTTATATATTCATCTATACATCAAATATACATCGTATTGTGTATGTGTGTGTGTGTGCATGTGTGTATACACACATCGATATATTAAAATATTATGATTATAATAAAGAAATATAAAAAATTAAAAATAAAAAAATTAAATTAATTTAACTAATATACTATATTTCGATATTTTCTAATTTCAGATATTTTAAAATTTATATATATGCATAAATACATACATATATGTGTGTGTGTGTGTGTGTGTGTGTGTATGAGAACAATTTATATTTAAAATTTATATTGGTGGACTGTATTTTTTATTCTAGATGATTTGCAACGCACCTCAGTGTAATACATATTTATTATTGGACATAAATATTATTTCTATTTTTACTGCTTTGCTAAAAAATTTTGTTACATAGCACTTGATCTAATCATACATGATATTCAAAAACCATTGGATGTTTCCTTTTCATCAAAGATTTAATCAATTCGAAGTCGATTTTTTCTTGATGAAAAAAAATTATTTATCACAGTATTTTAATTTTCAATATTATGTATACTTTTTACAATATTCATACTGAGTCTTTTAAAAGGTACTTAATATTAATTATAAAATATGATTTTTTTATCACTCATTTGGTTTCTTGAACTTTAATTTATGACAAGTCTTCTACTGTAAATTTCTAATTAGTCAAAAATTATTACCTCAATATATTTTTGTTGTAAAAATATCAATTTCAAATAGTTAAGGAATATGAATAAAACAAGTCGTCCAACGGTTTTGAAATACCTTGTATAAATTACATAATATATTCTCTGCAATAAATAATTTTTAATATTTTAATTATCTTCTTATTAAAAAATTAAACGTGTAAGATTTTATAATATACATATATGATAGAAATAGATAAAAATTTCAATATTTTGTTATTAAAATATTGACTTAGCAAGTATATAGAATACAAATTATATAATGAAATAAAAAGAACATGATAGAAATATCTTTAGCAATGTTTAATTTTGATATATGTTAAAATTAATTCAATTTACAATCAAGTTAACACGTACAATAAGCTAACCACAGTGTTTCCTTATAGTAAATCTATCCTATCATACAAAATAATCATTCCAAAAACTGTTTGCATCATAAACGAAATTTTTTTTCGTTAAAAATTAGATATTATTCAACTGTACTTCCGTGATATTTATACCGTATTTGCGTGTACACACATTTTAATAAGCAACAAGATGAGTCACTGGCAGCACTGCTTACGCATTCCCTCAGCATTCATCGTTGGTTTGACTTCAATTTGTTCTACATTGTGTGGCCGGATTGTATCACCTTCAGGTGGATCTCGTATCTGTTTTTGCGATACGATTCTGTATATTTCTGCAAAAACAAAGAATTGTATTAAATAAAGTTACAAAATACATTCGCGTGTAATTTAAAACCTAATATATATTATAAATATTTCATATGTGTTCAAAATAAATATTTTATAATATTTCAGGTAGAAACAGAATTTTTAATAATTTTAACATAAGGTATATAGGTATATAGGTATAACATAAGGTATATCTGTACTAGATATTTTAAAAAACAAATATATCTATATATACTTGTAATAATTTTATAATTATATATTAATCAATTGTATATATATATATATATATATATATATATATCCATGTAAATATAATTAGTACATGTGTGTACATACATACACTTCATGATATATAATATCATTATTTAAATTCTATTCAATAATCAATTCAATGTATGCTACTTTTATATTCATATTTGCTTATCACGAATAAAATCCTAAAATCTTTCATTATCGTGTTATTCTAAAAATTACCTGTTAATATATTTTGAAATGCTGTTTCAACGTTAGTAGAATCTAAAGCAGATGTTTCAATGAAAGACAAGCCATTTCTTTCGGCAAACGCCTTAGCCTCGTCAGTTGGAACAGCACGCAAATGCCTTAAATCTGACTTATTTCCCACTAACATGATCACAATATTCTGATCAGCGTGGTCCCGTAATTCTCGTAACCATCTTTCTACATTTTCATACGTCAGGTGTTTCGCAATATCGTACACAAGTAGTGCACCGACTGCTCCGCGATAATATCTAATAATTCGAAAGAGATTATTAATATTCATATCAAAATGATAACGAATATCGAGCTAATTGTATATGAAATAAAATATCTATTTTCAGCTGTATTATTTTCTTACTTTTTCATACTTTTCTAAATAGGCGATATTTTAGACCAATGGATGAAAAATTGCCTAATTTCAGAGTTCTTTAATATATATTATTGTGAATGCAAACAATTTTGGCAAATTAAGTTTCTCTTAATAATATAAACATGTATTTAATTTCAACTTATAATTATGAGTTTAATAAGTACAAATTTTACTGTTAAAACTTTAATTAAAAAAATATATTTAAAAATGCTCAAATATAACAATAACTTAAATTCATTGTTATAAGAAAGTCAATTCTAATAATATTTTATTATTTGATTTAAAAAATGTTTCCTTTTGCAGTCTATCGATATCTTTATTAATATGTAAAAGAATGATGGCTTGTACAATATTATAAGTCATTAAATTATAATATTATTAAATATTAAAATATGTGATTATTTTACATATTGCTGTCTTTATATTTTTATTAATATATAAAAGAATGATGACTTGCACAATATCACAAGTCATTATATTATAATATATTATGATATTAAAATATTTGATTGTATGACATATTGTTGTCTTTATATTTTTTTGAATGTGACACAGAGAATGGAAATTTAAACTTACGCAGAAGTGATCGCACGATAACGCTCTTGTCCAGCTGTATCCCAAATTTGAGCTTTAATAGTTTTACCGTCTACTTGTATACTACGCGTTGCAAATTCGACTCCGATAGTAGACTTTGATTCCAAGTTGAACTCATTTCTCGTAAATCGGGATAAAAGGTTACTTTTCCCTACTCCAGAATCTCCAATAAGAACAACTGAAAGTACAGAGAGAATTGATTAAACAATTCAAATTTAATATGTTAATTTTTATTGTGATAATTGTTTTATTATAATCACTAGATAGTAAATTATTTTTTCACTTTGTATATCAATTTATACATCAAGAGAAAAAATTATTCCTTATTCTTATAAAAAAGCATCATATATAGTTGCTATCATTATGATAATTATCTGGATAAAGATAATAATAATTCGAAATTTTAGAGTATTATATATTATCAGGGGAAGAAATATATAATCAAAATTAAATATATTATACTACAAAACAGAAAAAGTTTTATTTTATTATTTAAACAAAATAAGAAATTGTCATTTAATTTCATTATATGAAAGTTATATATAAAACACTTAAATATTATTATTAAAAAATTCTGTAAGATTATTAAGTTTAAGATTATTAAGATTATAATGAAAATTAGCATTCAATTTTTTATATGATAGGTGCAAAAATTAAATAACTTTACAAGTAATAATTTGATAAATATGCAGGACGATACTTCTTATCTTTATAAAGCTGAAAAAGTTTCTGAAGTCATGAATCAATGAATCAGTGTTTTATCATGATTATATTAGTGCATATGTGTGTGTATATATTCTTTTTATATTACCATTTGGACATCTGTAAAAAAATAAAGCAAACAAACAGAGACATCATTAAGTCTTGTTATTTCACACATGTTCCAAAGAATGTCAAAACTTAAATATTTTATATAATACACCCAATAAATATAATGTATTGTGTGTGTGTGCGTATGTGTATGCGCATGCATGTACATGTGTAAAGTCAATATATCCTATTGTGTAATTTCTGAGTAACATAAACAATATAGATTATGTATTTGTATGTGAAATTATAATAATAATAATAGTAGTAATATTTTAATAGTAATAATGGTAATATTTTAATTCTTGCTTAGAAAGAAATTCAGAATAGAGTTTTATGTCACTTTTATTTTTAAATTTCAGCTATATAAAAATCAATTATATACAATATTATATATATCAAAAATATATATAATTTATAAATCAAATTTTATATCAAATATATATATGTATAAAAATACTAATAAATAATAATACTAATAAATAATAATACTAATAAATAACCAAAAGGAGTAACATAATTTATATACATGATATAACTGTGTATTTTCAGATCACGACAATGACAGATCTAAATGTACATGATCACATTATATCTTTATCAAGTCAAGGGTCAAGATTGACAGAGTGAGTGAGTGAGTGAGTGAGTGAGTGAGAGAGAAAGAAAGGAATGTAATAAAAGTATCCTATGGAATAATAATGCTGAATAATCGAATCAGAATGTATATCTTCAAAACAAAAAGAAAAAGAATAATTTACGTTGCTAATTTACGTCAACTACGAAAAATTAACAGCAAAAGATTAAAAAAATAAATCCAACTGATAAAAACTGATAATATAATAGCATTTAGAATAATTTTCATTATCTTTTTCTCTCTCTTCCGTGACTTCCGAAAATGCAGGACTTTGCGAAATGACAAGGTTGAAAAAAATTCATATGTATCGTACGGGGGGGGGGGGACACATGCACGCACTCACTCTCAAATATACATATATACGTACACACGTACTAGCAAATATCGCGGACACGCAATCATGCATCGTCTATATTCGATACACACATGTATAACGCGCGCACTCGCCCAATTACATACGTAATGCATAAATCGGGAGATCCGCGGGCGTTTTACAGAAGAATAAAAAAATCGAGTCAGGGGAGGGCATCTCGAGAAGAGATGTTGGCGAACGCGGTGAATCGTCGACGGGGAAGTCGCCTCGTTGACGCCGCGATGCGAGATATCGCGGGAGGAGTAGCCTCTCCGCGCGACGATGGGTCATCGGCTCTGATGTCATCGTAACGACGGGCCATCGTTTACGTCCGTGCGAAATGACGTACGACATACGAGCACTACCGCGACGGAAATGGGGGACCGATGGGTCGGGAAAGCATTCTCTCGAATGTATACATCGAGACAGCGAGGAAGGAAGGCGCCGAGAAGATTTACCTTTAAATAAATAATCGTACTCGTCGTCCCGAGTGCCCATCTCGATCGTAGCAAGCAACAAGCACCTTTCAACAAGCCGACGTCGGATACCCCTAGGGTTGTCGGAACCGTACTACTGCGCGATGTGTATGGCTTATATACAAAGAGACAGGAGGCCACACAGGAGCCGCCGATTGGCTCCCGTACGTCGTTCTTGTGTCAGCTGTCGCGGCACGCGACCACGGGCGAATGTCGCCGTCGCGCAAAACGATACGAGACAAAAATAGAGGCGACCCAAGGGCGGTGCGCGGACGTGAGCAAACGAACGCAACGGCGATACAATTATTTTCGTTCTTTCAATTCAACTGTACAATATGGCCTCCTTTCTACGCCCCTCCAAAGCCGATACGAAGCATGCATGCGCAATCCGCGGACTGTCACGCACGCGCCGCCCAACGCGACCTCTCTCGCTTGTCATCAATTGTGTGTAATTACTTGAGGCGCACTTCAAAGTATTCGATGGACCAATCGGAACGGAGAATCTTGCGCTCGAAGCGTTCCATTGGACTCGTGAAAGTTTCGATTCGTTTCACTAGAAGGAAAGGAGCGAAGATTTCTTCACTCTGATTGGACATTGAACGCTTCGAAACTTTCGTTGCATTAAATGCATCACTTAATGAAAATTGAAATTTGAAATGCGTCTTGAGAGAGAGACAAAGAATAAATATTACTTGCCTGATATAGAACTTATTCAGTTCTTTACATTTTTTTATAATTGATAATTATATTATATATTTTGTAATTTGTTCATTATTGTATAATAATTATGTTATAGAAAAAAAATATATATATTTTTTTGTGATTGAACATTTTCGTGAGAAAAATTTTGAATCGAAGCGCCTGTCAAGATTACAAATCTCAGCATCCCAGATGGCGCATTCGCGTTTATCTCGGAGAGATTCGAAGTTCGCTATCTCTTACGCGGGTAGATGAAAAAATAACTAATGAAACACTGTCGCGGACACCGTGTTTTTATGATAGCCTGTCAAGTCAAATCGATTCTATCAAATCGTCTTGTAAAATCATCCGAAACGCTACGATCGATTTACACAGTTGTAGTAATTTTACATAAAATTCCTTTCATATGCGTACGCTTCTTCCGATCGTACAAATTACTCCGATACAGTAGAGAAAGAATTCAATGAATTAAGAAATTACACAAAAGTTCACAGAATTCATAACGATAAATAAGAGAGATTAGTTTCTCCGAAATGTCAGCGCCCGAGACAGCAGTAATTTTCGCCAAGCTGGAAGCTTTGAAGGACATTAGGTATGTGATATGTAATATCTTCCTGATATATATTATGCATAAAAAATTGATTTGCTTGTTATAATTCTCTTTGCGTTTTTCCAGATCGAAAACTCTTCAATTGGAGAAATTGAAACAGAGAATATTGCAAGAGGTGGAACAGACTGAGCAAGAGGAGAAATGTTTATTAGAATATAAACAAGAAATGGATTTGCTGATGCAGGAGAAAATGGCACATGTAGAAGAGCTGCGTCAAATACATGCAGACATTAATGCAGTAAATTTATATTGCTTTTTTTTTGCTAGGAATAAACAGGACAGAATAGCATTATACGAAATATAAAATTATATAGAATTTCTTTTTTGTTGCTAACAGAGTTTATATTTTATTAGATGGAGTCGGTAATCAAGCAAGCAGAAGAAGCACGTAATAGAGCAAGAGAAACTGCAAAACTGATTCATAATAATGATTACCAGCCATTGAAACATGATATTGATCGTATGCGTAGAGAATTTTTAGGTTTGGAGAGATTACCAGAATTATATGAGACTGAATCAGATCTTATCTCTCCAGAGTAAGTATATTAATTAGGCTCAATGCTGTTAAGCTTGTCTTGAAGAATACATCTACTTCAGCTATCCAGCTAATAAATGAAGAGTGAAATTACAGACTGAGCTAAGTCAAACTTTTATTGTGTAGACGGTTTGTTCATAGCTACTTTGAACGGCCGATGCAAAAGGCGGAATGGAGAGTAGAAGTACGAAGTGACGATTTATTACCGCCGCTCGGATTACACCATCCTGGACATCCAGGTGGTTCAACACCTTTTCTAGCTCCACAACCCCTTCAGGGTCCAAGCAAACCTGAACCTAGGCCGTTACCACCAGCTCCAGGGCCCCCAGCTCCAACATTCAGGTACCACTGGTATATCTCGACCCCCTTATTATATTTTTTCTGTATAAAGCTAGAAATCTTAAATATCTATTATTATTGTGTTCTTATTATTAAAAATATTACCTTCACTGTCTTACAGGCAACAACCACCACCTATGAAGTCTTGCCTTTCATGCCATCAACAAATTCACAGAAATGCACCAATTTGTCCACTATGCAAAGCAAAATCGCGTTCACGTAATCCCAAAAAACCAAAGAAGAAAGATTAATTATAATTAGATATATTATTTATATTAATAATCCACATATATATTTCCTTACAATCTGTCTCAAGAAGATATACATATTAATCATTTTTTGTAATCCATAGAAACTATGCACTCTTATCATATCGATAGCATTTATAAGTGATGACCACTTTCATAAGAATGTCTTTATATATGTCAATTTTTTAATAACAGACTTTTTTTCAAGGTTTCAAGATTTTATTATATTTATGTTAAGATTATAAAAAAAAGAAATGTAAGAGAAGAAATGATAGCCAAATATATAATTTCTACTACTACAATAGAGAAATAAGAATAAAAATTTAACATTTGACAACATTGAAATTCGTTTCTATTTTATTATAACTGTATTTATATTTATTTTATAATATTAATATTAATATAATGTTAAGAAAAGTTTATATCAGTATATTATATTTTTGTTTTATTAAGACTTTGTAAAAGTTTAAAGAATTTTTATCCATTTTTCTTTTACTAAGAAATAATATAATATAGCTACATTAGAACAAAATGCAAATTTTATTAATTTTGAATATGATACATAGAATATATAAGTACAATATACATTTGTGGATTTGTCAGTTATTAAGTATATTCAAATCATTTCCATTCATTAAATACAAATATTAAAATTCATTATTATAAATATTAAAAAATATGTATAATTTCGATACATAAATTTATAAATATAAACCATTACTTACATCATTATTTACAATTTTTAATTGCACTTTAAATTATATAAATCGTACTTCTGTTTACAAATATTTCCATTGCAATTTTTCTATCGTATTTGTTGTCCAACAATAACATCTTATAATAACTTTCTAATATTGAATGTAAATTATTTTTTGCAATTCCTTATTGCAATTCCTTATTTTATTCCTTTTATTGTCTTTTGATATTTATTTAAAAATTAATACATTAACAATAATATCTATCATCTGTATCAATAATCTGTTTCTAAATTAATGTAAGAATTTGATAAAATTTATATTTAGTTAGGTCGATATCTTTGTTTTTTCAAGATACATAAAAAACTACAGCTTCTTATTCTTGCATTACATAAAAAAACTACAGCTTTTTATTCTTGCATTGATTTATGTTGCATTTATACAAGTATGCAAATATGGCAAATCTTATAATAATCTATTAAACATTCCAACATTTAATATACTACATTTTGAGCGAAAGTTATTACTATTACGTATTAATTACTATGAATTATTATGTATTAATAATAACTAAAAAATTTAAAAAATTTGATCAATTTGGTAGCAATCACAATACAAGTAATCAAATAGAAATTTCGTATCACATAATAATTGTTACAGTCTAGAAGATTTGTACACATATTACTAGCAGTTCATATACAATACACACAACGGCGCTTTCATGTGCTATTATATGAATTTGTGTGTGAATATCATTAAAGTTCTTTATAGGTGATGTTTTAAAATTGAAATGAAAAAGTATAAAAAAATTAAAGTGCTCTCAGAATATATATATATATATATATATATTATTATAGAAATTTACTTTTCTTCTTTTGTTCATAGTTAAAATTTGTTAACAAAATTAAAATTCTTATTTATGAAAATCGCAATTTATATTAAAATTTATTTCTATTATACTTATTATTCTCTTACTATTCCCTCAATGAAGACATTTCCAGAACGTTAATAATGCTAATATTAGTACAAGTACTACTATGAACTACTATGTTGTTTACAAGTTATAACTTTTTATTAAGGGAAGAATAGTTTACAAATATCAATTGGCATTTTGTTTATGGCAAGCCTCTATCAAAATAGTATTTCAAATCTGACAATAACATCTAATATAATATTAAAATTAATCAAGCAAAATTTATTACTTGAAAGATGTGACTGACTCACAAATATATAAATAAATCGTACCATTAGAAGATTTTGAGTATTATAAATTTTCTCTTATTGTCAATTATTATTGATCTCTAACAATTCAGAATAGAGGCACTTAATCTTAACTATATGTAGCAAAATATGTAACATTGTATATAAAATATTTATGCATTTAAAAATTGCACATTATATGATATGTGTGTGTGTGTATATATATATATAAATATATATATATATATATATATATATATATATATATTCATAAAAAATATGAATGAATTTATGTGCATGTTAGCAGAATAACATTTGTTGGTGTTTATATATCATATGTTATGGCAGTTGTATATATTGTATTCACAGAGATAATTTTCTTACCTCAACCTCATTATTACTTATTCTAATGAATATAATCATAAACTTCAAATGTTAAAATAATAAAACTTAGCATAGTAAATGGAGTGTGCAAATTTTATTGTTGCAAATTAATAATAAAATTATCTTTTAACATTTTAAGCTTATGATTATATCGTTAGAATATTTGCCTTGATATTTACTTCGTTATTATCATTATACTTTGTCACAATCACAATCTGACATTCCATTAAACTTTACAGTTTCACGCGATGTTTGAGTATTATCGGCTCTTAAATGAACTAATGGAATTTCGACATCTTTCCCTTGCCTATTTAGCGCTTCATCTTTTTTTTCCACCTCCGGTGAAATCAACCGACCACTTACAAATTGTAACCACAACATAGAGATAAGCAACATTGCGCCAGTAATACCAAAAGTATGATACGTGCCCCAGCGAGTATAAATGAGGCCTACAAATACCGGGCCTAAAACACGAGAAGCACAACCCGCACCTGTCATCAAGCCCATCCATACTCCTTGCGGTCGCGGACCAAGAATCTTGCTAAATATAGTTTGTATCAGAGTAACCCCTAGGGGATAACCTATGGATGTAAAGCCATAACCGATAAAAAATTGAGTAATTGTCAGTTGTGGAGTGTACAAACACCATTCTTGAGTAATTGGACATCCTAAGATCTCTGTACCATTGACATCTACCGTGATGTTATTATTCGCTATAAAATATTTCAATACAAACATTATTTATTACAAAATTATATACATTATTGGATAACATAATATGCATAAATGAAAATGTATATATGAATATAGTTTGAAGTATACACTTACGTCCAAAATCTGCAATTTGGGGAGGATTGGAACCCAATGGAATACACAATACTCGCCCAATTAACATAAAAAAGAATCCACCCCATAACATTACTTTACGCTCTTCAAATCTATAAAAAAAATATTATTTGATGATGTATAATATAAATGATATCGTCTATTTGTATAATATGCTATTATAGTTCCAATGCTCAGCTCAATATTTGTACTATATATATTCTTATTATACACAAGTATCTATCTTATAATTTCAAATTTTATTTTATACTTTTTACAAAGTGGTCCAATCATGGTAAATGTAACACAAGCTATTATAGCTCCAATGCTCATCAATATTCCCATATAATATAATGCTTCCTTTTTAGACCAAGCAAATTGATCCATAGTGAGAGAAGTACCAAGTCTGTACATAAGAAATGCATTAATTAAAATTGTATTTAACGAAATATCAATTTATTGTTTAAATTTTAATATTATGTAGTAAATGTGTTGAATTAGCTTTTAAAAAATATCGATTGTTTCTATAAATAAAAATTTATTTAATTATATTAAAAAGTTTGTCAGAGAAAAAGTATATATAAAGATATATTTTTTTATCTTTATTTCCAATTGTTCTTAATAAATACCAACAAAAAATTTACTTACGTCTCAAGAAGAACAAAATTAAAAACCAAAACAAAAAATGCACAAATTAAAGTCCATGATGCTAAATAGTCGGGTTTTATAGCTTTCCAAGTCTCTTTTTCTGCAAATAAAAAAGTTCTATTATACAAATATACATACCAATCACTACCAAAGAGAATTAACAATAAAAATCATTTAAGAAAATGTTTAGATTTAATACAAAATGAAATGAAATACACAAAATTATAATTAAATTTGAGGATTAATATTATAACAGAATATGTATTTAATATACCTGTAGCTTTGCCCTCATTACGCATAGCTTCTTTTATAGCAATTTTATATTCCTTGAAATTCCATGGAAGAAATAAAATAAAATTGAAAATTCCCATTATTGCATTAATCCAACCAGATGCAGTGTACATATTTATAGGCAGCATCATTAATATTATACCATGATCTCCAAGGGGTGTTACAGCAGCTTGTAATGCAGGACCCACCACAAAACCAAGCACCTATAAAATATTTTTTTGTCATATTTATATACACAATTAATTTAAATTATTCAATTTGTCTATTGTTTATGTCTATTTATCTATTATCTATTGTTTTGTATAGGTAAGCTAATTTTAATCAAGATCATATATTAAATTATCATATCTATAATAGGAATAAATAACTAAAAAAACTCTACAGACTTTTTATTTACATATTGTATATTCTGTAATGTAAAAATATAATAAGACAAGAAATCACCTGTGCAAGAGATACCATAGAAACTGCATGTGTACGTTCTGAAAGCTTTGTAGCTGCAGATAGGTAAGATCTTGCCACAGCAATATTAGCTGCAAGAAATATGTTTGTAATTAATTGATAAACATTATATACAAAATATGTTGATATAATTTAAAAATTTAGAAAATTTTATTAACCAGAACTAACTCCAACGAAGAATCTGGCAACAACCATATAGCTTTTCTTGTCACCAGGTATCACTTCAAGAATACTGTAAGCTGCTGACGCAATAGTAAACAGTGCCAAGGTAATTAGAAGTGGTAATCTCACTGATCCTCTTTTATTGCCCCACCAGCCTACCAAAGGCGAAAACAGCATTTGCCCTAATGGATTAGCTGCCACCACATAACCCATAAATTCTTTTCCTGCTGTAGGGTCCAACTAAGATATAAATATATATTCAAATATATATTGCATATAATTTCTTATGACTCTTTTACCAATATATTGGTCTTGTACATGCATACTATGTACGAACCTTGTCTAAATATGGCCAAACACCAGTAAGTATAATACTGAAGCCAAGTGACATTAGAAACATAGTAAAATAAATTATGTAAATACTCTTCCATCGTTCTTTTCTTTCAAGTTCAGTCTCTAAACCATCAAGAGGAGATTCAGTGCTAAAACAGTTTTATCATATAACTACTTGCATAAGTATTTATAAAATCTTCAATTAATCTCAAATAGATTTTACCTTTACAAAAATTTAATTTAAGATTCTTAATTATGAAGATTTATAATACCAAAAGATAGACATCGCGTAAAATAATGTTTCGAGTTTTTTCATATATAGAAAAAAAATTGACTCTAAATTGGTCAAAAAATATATTGTTAAATATTAATGCAATAATAATAATACATGACACATTTTATGTATATCTCTAATAATAAAATTCAATAAAAATTTATATATGTATATAAAACACTTAAATATATAATCTTAATAAAAATTTTAATATATTTTACCTTTTAATAAAAAATTTCTTACATAGATCCATTAAAACTGTTTTATATTCTTTTCCGTTTAAAGAACCAAAAACTTATAATACAAATTTCTTGAAAGTATAAATCTCGATATTTTTACAAAACATCAGCATACGACAAACTCATCAACCTGTTGTAAGCAAAAAACTATATTTAAATTTATATTCATATTCTCTTTAGTTAATATAGTGATAATTATGTATGTGCACATAAGAATTGCAAAACATTTTTTACCGAAGTGCAAGAGATAACAAAATTTTAAATTTACATATTTTGAGATATAGAAAACTTATATATACTATATGTTTTAAATAAAAACTTTATTTCTTGAATTATTAAAAATTAAACTGAGAAAAAAATATTATGAATAATAAATCTTAATATATTGTAAGTATATATTAAGATATCAACAGTTATTAAGATATCATAGCATTTATCATGAAAAATTGCTGATTTATAGATATATGTATGTATGTATAATTGGCAAAACATTTTTACAATGTATGTGTCTCTTGATACAGGCAATTAAAGCTTGTTAAAAGATTAAGCTTACAGAAAATAGAACAGAATTAAGATACAGAAAATAGAACAGAATTAAGATACAGAAAACAAACATATTTTATACTTTATGTATATGTATAATCATAATCAATAATTATATTCTTAATATAATGTAATTACATTTAGTTATATTATTTCTATCTTTTAAAATGGAACATCCTGCGTGTGGTGTATATATATATATATATATATATATATATATATATATATATATATATTGAAAGAGAAAAATATAATTATTATATATTATTGTTTTCAGTCCAATAGAATATTCTTAATAATTTAATCTAACAAAAAAAATTAAAATTAATTTTTTTAATGTGAATCATTTGAGGAATATAGATAAAAATTGGTAAATAAATTTTGCAATTAATTTTAAGCATTACTTTCTGTACCAAAGGTTTAAATTTCAAAATTAAGCTTGGAAAAATCTATAATATCCAGAAAAAATAAGTATGTCTTTTTTATGATAAGATAAATTAAAAAATTATTTAGAAAAAAACTTGCAACAAATAATATTTATTTACAATATTTTATTCTTATATATTTATATTTTTAATTTCACATGTATATATATGTTGTGTTTGTACAATAAATTATATACCATTTAAAAAATTTAAAGCAATGAAACCTAAAATAATTATATATATAATATGTACAATATACATACACATATCACACACATTTTATATATATAAAATCAATATGAGAGATTATAAGATAAAAATACTGTAACACAATCACTGCACCAAAATATACAAATTTAAAAAATTCATGCAATAGAAAAAAAAATCTTTTAAATTATGAAGTTTTATTGATAAAATAAAATTGAAAAAATAATATATAATTTAAAGAGAAAGAAAGAGAAAACAAATTTAAAGATATTCATACCAAAAAGGTGATTCAATGAAAAATAATGACATAATACAATAATATAATAATCTATGTATTTTAATATGTATTTTTACATTACCTATTTTTGAAATAAGATGTAATTTTATAAATACTGCATATATATACATACACACGCATATACATACACACATCATTATTGGATTTTTACTTTCTAATTTATTCCATTTCCGATTCTCTATATATTTACACACAATATTTATTTTATATAGTTTGATCTAACATATTTATGTAACTCATTTATTAACTTGATATAAACACTTAAATATATATTTATAAATCAGAAATATATCACCTTCCAGTAATGTCATCTCATTAAAAATGTAGTAGCACAATAGTATCGAAACAATCTCTTGTCAAAACTGCAAAGTTAACGTCTTTCTCCTTCTTCTTCCTTTTTTTCATGAAACGCGTTTATCCTCAGCCAATAGGTCATTGGACGACTTCACTATTCAATCTAGTTCAATATAAGAATTGATGAGAACTGGTTTGGTGACTTGGCAAAATAAGAAAAAAAAAACATTCAACAGCTGATTCTGAAAGACGTAGATCTCGTTCCATATGACCAGATATGACTGAATCGATCCGAGATGCACGCATATCTTTTTCCTGCATCTTGCGCATTCTCATCTAGAAAATAATTATTTCGCGGTTTGTCCATGAAAAAAATACGCTAAAGAGCATCAATATCAGAAAAGGGCACATCACAATTACTTCTCCATATTTCTAAATAGAAAGTTTATTATTTTAATTATAAATTGATTATAATTGTTTCTCTTTATTCATCAGTCGCGGAAAAACAATCTGACAATATAATTTATTCTTCTAATTAAATTTTTCACATCAATTTTATTTTTTTTTTCTCTGAAACAAGAGCACTTTTACTCGAAATATAAAAAATATAGAAACATACAAATCTAGTATATCAGGATTGCCACTATCTGAATTTGAAAGAAAAAAATAACTAACACGATAACCAATTGATTTTTCCACCTTTCTAGAAAAGCAAGAATTCGATTGGCTCCTGTCATGGGACATGGCGACTTGTGTATAGGTGCAATTTCATTGACGCTACTTTTTAGCGTCAATTGCACCTTAAGTTCATATTTTTATGTTTATAGAGGACGCATCGTCCTTTCAGGGATAACCTAAAGCCGGATACTTTGTTAATCTAGTGACTTTAAGATCGCCTAAAAGCAGACTATGACAAAAAAGAATGAAAACTATGAACAACTTTGTTGTTTGTTTTATAGATTTTAAAAATGGCTTGTCGTATGCTACATATTTAGAGTTGTAAATAATTTGATAAAAAATGTTCAATCTATAAACAATGGTGACGCAAATGAAATATATCATTGTCTCTAAATCATTATATGTAATTAACATATAATGTGTATTTAAAATTAATTTATCAATTTAACTCCAATAAAATTATGAAATTTTTTTCAGGTATATTATTGTTTAATATTGTTTAATTTATTGCTTGTCAGTTGGCAGCCCTACGAGATAGGCTGTGCAGCACTGCGCGTATATAAAATAAATTTGAAATCGCTTCTAGCCTAACCATCTTCACGCGATCGACTTTATTTGAATTGCACGGCATCGCATCGAATTATGATGCGCGCCGATTTGTTCGAACGTAATTCGGGACATCGCGATGTTGTATAAGCGTCGAATGAGCACCAATTGTCACGCAAATATAATAAATCAAATCTACTCACCGGCTGTTCCACAAGCCGCTCCTCCTCGGGACAGTTCGCTCGCCTCGGGACGTCCCATTCCGATCTTGATGCACACAAATTCACACGATATCATCAACGCGAACGCGCGACACTTTATTCGGCACTCCCGATATTCGCTCGCATCCGATAATCATCATCAAGGGCGCAAATAACGCGACGCGACTTCGCTCCATCTTTGCGATCGCGCTATCACTGAACTGTGAAAAATAGCTGTCGCGCACTTTCACCGACATATTATGAAAGTCGCGCGATCATCCTTGGACACTTTCGACGCTCTTTCACTCGCGATATTTGTTTAAAAACGGTTAAAAGACGCGAAAAATGCGGACGTACGACGATCCGTGTAACTGCGTATAACTCCGATTCACGTATGACGCGTATGACGTAGCAATGACGCGTATGACGTAGCAATCAGGCGCTAACATGGCGGCCGAACCAGTGCGCAGAAACGAATGCGCACTGGTTCGGCCGCCATGTTGGCGCGTGACTGCTACGTCACTGCTACGTCATACGCGTCATACGTGACTCGGAGTCATACGCAGTTACACGGATCGTCGAACGTCCGCATTTTTCGCGTCTTTTAACCGTTTTTAAACGAATATCGCGAGTGAAAGAGCGTCGAAAGTGTCCAAGGATGATCGCGCGACTTTCATAATATGTCGGTGAAAGTGCACGACAGCTATTTTTCACAATTCAGTGATAGCGCGATCGCGAAGATGGAGCGAAGTCGCGTCGCGTTATTTGCGCCCTTGATGATGATTATCGGATGCGAGCGAATATCGGGAGTGCCGAATAAAGTGTCGCGCGTTCGCGTTGATGATATCGTGTGAATTTGTGTGCATCAAGATCGGAATGGGACGTCCCGAGGCGAGCGAACTGTCCCGAGGAGGAGCGGCCTGTGGAACAGCCGGTGAGTAGATTTGATTTATCATATTTGCGTGACAATTCGTGCTCATTCGACGCTTATACAGCATCGCGATGTCCCGAATTACGTTCGAACAAATCGGCGCCGCATCATAATTCGATGCGATGCCGTGCAATTCAAATAAAGTCGATCGCGTGAAGATGGTTAGGCTAGAAGCGATTTCAAATTTATTTTATATACGCGCAGTGCTGCACAGCCTATCTCGTAGGGCTGCCAACTGACAAGCAATAAATTAAACAATATTAAACAATAATATACCTGAAAAAAATTTCATAATTTTATTGGAGTTAAATTGATAAATTAATTTTAAATACACATTATATGTTAATTACATATAATGATTTAGAGACAATGATATATTTCATTTGCGTTACCATTGTTTATATATTGAACATTTTTTATCAAATTATTTACAACTCTAAATATGTAGCATACGACAAGCCATTTTTAAAATCTATAAAACAAACAACAAAGTTGTTCATAGTTTTCACTCTTTTTTGTCATAGTCTGCTTTTAGGCGATCTTAAAGTCACTAGATTAACAAAGTATCCGGCTTTAGGTTATCCCTGAAAAGATGATGCGTCCTCTATAAACATAAAAATATGAACTTAAGGTGCAATTTCATTGACGCTACTTTTTAGCGTCAATGAAAAGGCCGCTTTACACACTGAAAAAGTTGAAACTGTTTGAACTTTATTTTATTAACGTCAAATCTAGAGAAAGTCTAGTGATTTTAATTTGCCGCTGGTTTCTAGCGTCAATGAAATTGCACCTTATGGCAAGAAACGTCATATGCATCAAATGAAAAACTATTTTAGAATTGAAGTAATATTAAATATTTAAAAAATATATATATACACGTGTAATAATATGTTTTCTTATTTTATAAAATATATAATCTATATTGTTATATTTATGGATATAGATTCAGTTTTCATTCTATCATTTTCTTATGATTTGACTGTGAAGTCAAATACGTATGTATATGCATTATCATACATATACGATATATGTATATATGTGTATATCCCGCTCCTTGCCACTTAAAAGAAGGAGAAGAAGATATATATGTGACATATATGAATATATGTGATTATTATTCTTTTAATGACGTAATTGTGCGATAAGTCATGTATGTAATGGCTTTCTTTGCTTCAATAATAGTACTATTTACTTTATAACGTAATTTCGCAATAATTTATTTATATTTTATTTATATTATGGCTATGTTTTGTATCATTTACCGTACATTCGAAATTATCTAAATCCATGTGCGACTAACCTATACGAAATTGTTTAATTACGTAATATTTTAAATATACTTTTTATCTTTGCAGTAATCTTATCGAACATGTTGATTTTAAATACGATACATCGAATAGGAGCATTGGCGCGAGCAAATTTAACACATAAAGTAAGTTTGTAAAATAATTACCTTAGAAAGTACACATAATCAATATCTTTTATAGATATAAATTATTTCTAGCTCGATTCAACAAGATCCATTATTTCCTCATATCCCCGTTACTCAGATGCTGATAATACGAGAGAGGAAATTACGACTGAAGAAGAGAACTCAACTGTAGATACTTCTGAAGTTGCACAGGTCCCAATTATTCCAGTAGAGACAAGCATCAAGTATATGAGTAGTGATGGTAAGAAGTCATTAATTAATTGTTAAATATTAATAAATTGATGGATTGATATTAAATATGATTATTATAAAGTGACATGTGATTAATAAATTTATATGACACGAAACGTATAGCTTATAAACAGACTTACGGAAATAACTTAGTTTGGAAACTATATAAAAGAAATCACAAGGGACAAATACCACCTAAAAAAACTCGAAAAACTTGTATAGTATGTATATAAACTTTTCTGTCATATATGTATGATAAAATTGATATAATCTTTCTAATAATGGTGATATATAATTTAGAGACATGGTGTAATATCTACTGGAAATCCTTGTCCCATATGTAGAGACGAATATCTTGTATTGGGTCATAGAAACGTCAAGCTACTTGAACAATTTATTAACAAATACAATGGAGATGTCCTAAGTTACTCGTAAGTCTCAGTTTTATTATATATTTTTACTTTATTTACATTAAATTTATATTGAATTTATACTGAAATATTTTCTGATATATGTATTTAAATATGGATATTTTTATATATTTATAGACAAACAGGTATCTGTCAAAAGAGACACAAACAACTCTTAGTTGCAATAAGCAGAGCCAAGGATTATGGAACTATTACGTTTGATGTCCCTATAAGACATTATAATTATTCTGAGTGGAACAAATAATTAATTATTTTTATATATACTTCTCTATCAAATATGAATAAGTCCAAGAAATATATGGAAAAGAAAATAGAATCCACCTTTGTCATAGTGGGAGGTGGTATAGCTGGAGTATCTTGTGCTGAAGGATTAAGCTTTCTTGCTCCAGAAGAAAATATAATTCTAATTACTGCTAGTCCTCTCATAAAGGCCGTGACAAATATAATTCCACTAGGCAAAACATTAATGCATTTTGATGTAGAAGAGAAAAGCGCAACAACATTAGACAAGAAATATAAAATGTTACAAGTTATTCATGATACTGTAATCAAGATCGATACTATTGGAAAATTAGTAGAAATTAGCAACGGAGAGATTATAAGTTTCAAAATTTTGTGCCTTTGTACTGGCGCAAAACCGAAATTGATAGCAGAAAATAATGATCTTATTGTAGGTATTCGTGATACAGAATCTGTACTACAGTTTTCTCAAAAGCTTAAAAATGCCAAAAGAATCATAATTGTTGGTAATGGAGGAATTGCTACTGAAATTGTATACGAGATTAAAGGCGTAGAAATAATCTGGGTAATTAAAGATAAACACATTTCTGCAACATTTGTGGATCCTGGAGCCGCCGAATTCTTCTTAAACAAAATTTATTCCAAATCCGATACATCAGATAACAAAAACATGCCAAGCAAAAGAATGAGGTATGTAGTGTCAGATACTACATCAGTTAAAAACGGAGCTGCTCTTGGTCCAGATTGGCACAACAGTTTTGACATTAGTGGTACATGTTTTACATCTAAAAATGTACATGTCGAGTATGAATGTGAAATATCGAAATTACTTACTTCCGATGAACAAAAGCATCTTAATTCTACAGAAAAATGGCCAATTTATGCACAATTAACAAATGGTAAAATTATCGGGTGTGATCTTATTATCTCGGCAACAGGTGTTATTCCAAATTCCGACATATGTGGATTAGAAAATCTCAAAAAAGGAGAGGACACTGGATTATTAGTAGATTGGAAGTTAGAAACTTCAGAAAAGAACATCTATGCTGCTGGAGACGTGTGTACCGCAGATTGGTCAAAAGCGAAACATTGGTTTCAGATGAGATTATGGACACAGGCTCATCAAATGGGTCGTTACGCCGCAAAGTCAATGGTTTCGAATTTAAGAAACGAAGAATTCTTACAAGATTTCTGCTTTGAACTCTTCACTCATGTGACTAAATTTTTTACTTACAAAGTTATCTTACTTGGTTTGTATAATGGACAAACTTTGGGAAAGAATTATGAGATACTTTTGCGAACTACTAAAGATCAAGAATATGTTAAAATTATTCTACAAGATGGCAAAATGCAGGGCGCGGTTCTCATTGGAGAAACAGATTTGGAGGAAATGTGTGAAAACTTGATTCTTAATCAGTTGGACTTAAGCATGTATGGAGAAGATTTGTTAAATCCTAATATCGATATTGAAGATTATTTTGATTAAAGTGCATTAAATTAATATGTGTATCTCTTTTACTTCAGTTTTACCGAACTTATTGTAATAAAACTTGATCCAGTTACTTGATTATATATATATATATATATATATATATATATATATATATATATATATATATATATACACACATATATATACAAGCATCATTTTTATCTTATAAAGATTTATTGTCATTCTTATGGCACATAAATATAGATAATTTTACAAAATTTTCACAGTCTTTTTACAGATATAGTATTATAAGAACTTATAAATTTTAATATAATTTCGCGAAAAATATTTCTTATATTAAAGATCAGTCTTAAAATTAAATATAAGAATTAAAAACTCGAATTTTAATTATTGTAAAATTACTATATAATTAATGTATCGTTAACTAGGCTTACATACGTAATATACAATTCATATAATATTCATAAGTTATAAAAAACATCTTTTTTTTACTTAATGTTTTAATACAATTTTCTTGTTACTAAGCCTCTTAATTAGGTTACATTGTCAAAAACATTTTATGATGCAAAGAAAATTTGAAAATTAAAACTGAAAAAATAATAAAATATGGAAAAATAAAAAGCATATTCCATTGAATTATTTAAAGCTTATTAAAAGATATAAATTAAATGAATCACAAGCCCTAAATCTGTAAAACAATATGTGTATCATTATTGTAGTATTATTATAATTATAATGAAATATTTTTGAGACGATGATAGCTGAAAAGTTTTGTTTAAAAATAATCATTATTTTAAATATGATTATTGTTTATTTTCAAATTCATTGACGTTTAATTTTATCAATAAACCTCACGTATTTTTGAGAATTTTCAGTTTTTACATTTGATGTAATGTTATTTTGCACACTAGACTTTTTTGGTGACATACTGTGACTTAAGGAATTTTTGACATCGCTTTTTGTAGTTAATGTTTCACCTACGTTGCTATTAGTGACATTATCTGATGAGGCTGTATTTTTTTCGTTGCATTTGTTTACGTTCTTATTCTGGAAAATAGTTTTTACATCATTTGTTACATCAATGACAGTGTTGTTGGCGCTATTCATAGAATTTGTACTCATATTTTCACATCCACTTAAATCTTTATTCTGAAAGATACTTTTTAAGGTTTCAATAATATCTTGCATTTTGGTTAACGATTCGACGATTGGCTTAATATTATGATTCTGATATTGGCACAACTTGCTCAAGGTCTTCGCGGCAACTTCAATTTGAGTAAGACAGGCATTTACATCTTCCTGTTGATTATACGTTACAAAAGTTTGATCGTTTAAAGTCGGTTCCAACATAGATGTATCCATAGAAAGTTGATGAATGCTCTCATTCAATTGTTTTTTTACAGGTGTCATGTTTATCGAAATTCGACTATTGTTTAAAGAGTCTTCGAATACTTCTGTTGTGTCATAAGGTTCCCAATTGTTAGGAAAATTCTGCAATTCCTTTATCGAGTCTTCTATATCACAGTTTCTCAAGTGATGGATCCAATCTAAAAAGTCTATCGGTTGCCACAATGCCTCCATCATACGGATCTTATCACGAACGCGAATCACTGATTGTAAATTCTTTTTTACTATTATTTGTTGTTGATCAAATTCCTAGAAACAGAAAGTAGCATAAAGATTTCTGGAGAAAAAGTTGAAACAATTGTATATGTATTACATAGAATACATACAACCAATTACATATTATATCCAGTAAATCATAATAAAAAGTAATAATACATCAAATATCAAAATTTAAATATCCTATATTTTCTCATAAAATAGTGAATTTTTGTATGGAAGTGCAGTTTTTTTTTTTATAACAAGCAATTAAATCATTATAACGCTTTAATGTTATAATGCTAAAATATATCAAATTCGTCACTGCTGTGTCTTATTATTATTATCGAGATTAGTAATAATAATAATATCAATATCTCTTATCAAAATTGTATTATATATAAATTGTATTATATATAAATTAAATTCTAATAAATTCTAAAATCGAAAAAAATTATTCTATATTTTTTACTAGATGTAGATGATAAATTATATTGTTAACTTATATTATTTACTGGATATTCTGTTCAATAATGTATATATATAGTTATTATAAAATAACTCACATAATTAAATCCGGCTTCTTTACATCGTTGAGTCGCTTCCTTAACTAGTATTTGCATTTCGTGCAATCTGATGCCGCCGGCGGTTATTGCTTTTTGATTAAGTTTCGTTTTTAATGCATTTTCGATATCGGCAGTTCTCTCGTTCAAAATATTTTCCAGTTCTTGCATAAAATTTGATTTATATGGCGATAATCTCGCGTGACTTTGCTCCAGTTCTTGCTTTTTAATCTTATTATTAGTTTCCACTTCTGTAACGAGTAATTCCTTCTCCAATTCCAATTCCTTTTTTCTACGATTAATTTGTTCAAGTGTATGTTTTTGTTCTTCCAAAGTGGAACCGAGAATTTCAATTTTATGCTCATATGCTGATTTTTGTGACCCGAGTTGCATTTCTACTTCACGTTTAGCATTTTCCAGTTCTTTTATTGCTATCTGTTTTGATTCCTCCAGTTCTGCTCTTAATCTATATAAAGGAAAATTTATTACGTAAAAAAATGATAGCCATCGCGATAATATTTATCGCTATGAAAGAATTAACCCTTTGCCTTCAGTCACTACTTGTTTGATACAACTCGAATGGCGAGTGAGAGGAGAGTGAATGGAGAGTGATAATAACTGTTTATGTTTGATTTGGATGCACTTCATAGTAAATTGTGTTTATTATTTTAATTATTATATTTTATTTAAATTATTATTGTAAATTTAGTCTATTTTGGAAAAGTATGAAAATATGTCCATCTCAATAGCCTCATTTGCGATATCAATACATGTGGCATCGGGATGAATTGTGTTTCTTTTTAAGAAGCGCAGCTCGCTTTGCCTTCGGAAGGCGATACAATTTTTGTCTAAGAATTAAACCTTTTTTGTTACTTGGATTACGCTTGTGATAGCAGTTCGAGAACGATAATCAAAAAGATAATTCTTCCAATAGTTTTTAATACATAAAATATTGAAATACAATAGTTTTATCCAATAATTTATGTACGATTTATTTTTATATTAACTGTAAAAAATTTCATCAACTTTTTATCAAAATAGCTTCAAATTGCTAGTTCCTTATAGCGAAAAAACTATCGAGTGCAAAGTTAAAATCAGAACGCAATTGTTAATAAGTATTTATGTATAAGTATTCATTATTAATGATATATTCTCGATAATAAAGTGAACATATATCATTAATAATAGTGCACATAGTAAAAGCATAAAATTGTCAAATGTTTTGAATGGATCCTCAATAAATGAAAATTTGCTATCGTTTTTATCTCTACAAGCAGTATAATCAGTACAATCAATACAATCAGTACAATCAGTAATGACAAATAAAATATCCTCACAATTTTCACTGAAACAATCATTAGGAATATAAATATTTACAAACAATTGCGTTCTAATTAATTCTTTTTCTTCGATCAAGATTTAATATAGAGAATTTTTTTCATTTTTTCTAAACTTATTCTGAGCAATACCTTTCTTCTTGTACTCGAAGGATTTCTTGATACGCAAATTCGAAGTCTATCGCTTGCGTAGAAAGTTTGACATTGCAAGATTCGTCATATGGATTTAGGACTTTGAAAAAATGATTACCGCCAATGACTAAACGATCGCCGTGTTTAAGTACAATTTTTCCAGTTATTATCTAAAAAGTAATAGACATATTTTCAATTATTATCTAAATAGAAATATTTTCACTTCTTTATTTTTTTATCTCGTTTACAAATTAGCAATTATTAACAATATGTTATTTATTATCATTACCTGTCCATTGACATACGTGTCTCCATCCATTTCAGGTGTTAAGATTAATTTTCCCCCGTTATTTTCGATGGAACTAAAAAAAAAGAAAATGTAACAAATGTATAATCACTAATATTATATAAGACAAGGAAAAAAAATTTTAAATGTTAATTGTGTGTGTTAACAGGAATAGGAATATTCAGCAGGCAGCTAAAATAAATATCTTTTTGGAATATTCAATTTTCACGAAATGTCTAAGTCCACTTTAAAACAGGCTGCAACTCATTATACATTTGTTGAGACATTAAGTAAATACTATTTAAATATTATATTGTAAGTCTCCGACTTATTCAAATTCTAATTTATTCTAACTTTGTGAATTCGTAATATTCTATATAATACGATTGCCAAATGTAATATAGCACAATATAATTATGAATAGAATATGTAATTATATAAAAAAATCAACAATATTTATAAAGTTATAAGAAATACAGAATTCGTTTCACATCTGCTAGTT
Source organism: Camponotus floridanus (assembly GCF_003227725.1). NCBI lineage: Eukaryota > Metazoa > Arthropoda > Insecta > Hymenoptera > Formicidae > Camponotus > Camponotus floridanus. The sequence goes on from NW_020229381.1 coordinate 1,881,143, forward strand.
TATCTAATTGATAAAATAATTTATATAATTTAACAATTGTTAATATACATCATATCATTTGTTGCTTAAATCATTAGTAGCATTATAATTGTGTTATAAACATGCATTAAAATTAGAAACAATAAACAATGTTTGCTAATACATAGACATACATAGCTTCTAAAAAGTTCTTGGAATTGGTTGACATAATTTGCAACTGAATATGAGAAAAATGCTTATTTTAAATATTTCTAAAACTATCGTTATCGATATCTAAAATAACAGTTGTTTTATGTATAAAATAACATTATAGTTGAAAATGTACATTCCCAATTTAAACATTTAATATTATGTTACAAACATCACTAGTAAAAGCATTAATTTGCAACAAATGTAGAATAAAATATAAAAAGCTATGAAAAAATTTCAGATTTAACACTGACATGATAAGTTTTTTTTTTTATAAAGGATAATATTTTTGTAATACTCCTAACATTATTAAAAATAGAATTGAAAGCTTTTCAAATGGTTTTTAGGAATACAATTAATAGTGTTTAATTCTAAAAATGAATTATTTTGAAAAGAAGTTATAATAGTTCATAAATAATTCATAAGATATTTTATATTTTTTAGAAAGAAAATGTGTTTCCAAGAACTTTTTGAAATTGTTAATGTGATGAAAGAAATATATTCACAGCATATTCAAGAAAACATATTTGACAAAAGAAAAAAGCATTCACACTAGGAAAATATCTCCTCTATTTCATATCTCCGCTAATTCACCACTTTTTTTCTCTTTTCCATTTGAACCCAGGGATGAAAAAAAACAGGCACACACAATCTTTGACTAACCAGTGCAATTCCCTAACAAGAGGTCCATCCAATATAATATCCAGCCTTTTGAGGGTAGATTCGGGTCCGCTACTTTTTCCAACACGAACCAAACCTGGAGGTATGAGATATAAAAGCGTACCGGATAACATAGGATCGGCCGCGAGATTTACGAGACAAGGCTGTTTATCTTTTTCGTGGAAATCAATTTCGATGGCGATACCACAACGACGCAAATATTTAAGCTCCGAACTTTTTTTCTCCTCGGTTCTCTGGAATTTTTCACGCCAGCTCCTGTAATTATACGTGTCTTAACGATTAGATCTTACTGATTCAACATAAATCATGAAAAGTCACTAAATAAATTTGCGAAATTTCTGTACAGACTTAATGACATCACATATGCTCCCACGATAATTCGCTTCATTTAACATATAAATCCTGAAATTTTGATAAATTTTACAATAAAGGATAAAATTGATTACAATTCCCTATTTTTCGACAAAATAATAATAATAATTTAACATTATGTGTGAAACACATGTGTATCTATACACACATACACACATATATATTATAAAGTTCTCATTTAAAGGTATATCTTATAAGAAAGCATATAATATTACTTTACTTTTTTTCTAACGATCAATTGAAGATAATTTTAAATTAAAGAATATATATATATATTTACATGTAAATTACACATACTAGAGGCGAATAAATATAAAAATTTCACTAATTTTATCCTTTTATATAAGGAGATACAATTATTTTACTTACATTTGTGTCGCGACCAATTGCTCTTCCGTTTTCTTTAATTGATCCTTCAATTTATCAATCTCCTTTTGCTTTCGCTTAATTTCCCCATCGGACTGCTGCATTGGCTCCATGCAATTAAGTAATCGACGAGGAATTACTCCAATTTGCTTCTCATATCCCTCTCGCATCCCGCGTAAACGTTGAACTTCAGCTTGCAATTCACTATTCGAATAAATTAAGCTCTATTAATATATATATATATATATATATATATATATATATATATATATACTTTTTTCAAATGTATAAACAATAATAAAATTTTAATTCTTTTTTGTATTTTTTATTCATATTCGCGCGCAAATATTTATTAAATTGAACTTGAAGTGGGAAATACTTTACCGAATTACACGATCATGTGGATCCTCGTTGATACGAATTCGATTGACTATAGCTCTGGCCTGACATGCATATCGAAGAGTTGCTAGAGTTTCTTCTACATGAATATTAGCCGGTGATACTGTTCCTAACATCGCTGTCCGTGAATTTCCTCCTAAACTCTCCTATAAAAATATTTATATATATTTTTACATAAACTCTAGGTAATCTTTTCCTGTAAGATCCGTATTTTTATATAGAATTATATATGATAATCAAATCATATCATGATGAAAAAAAAAACATACTAAAATAATGTTTGCATTTTCTTCTTACTTTTCTAGTTTAAATTAAAAATACTTTCTGAGACAAAATGTATTTTTTATATGCTTGAAAATTTTATTTTGCATTATGTTTAAACATTTCATTATGTCTTTCCGAAATTGCCACACAATGTTACATCATTGAAATATGAACTAGATAAAAAATATGTGAATTTCTATACATATTCAAAAATATTTATGCATGCAGCACGTGGTGCTTTAAGTCACGAAACATGTATATTTTTAACATTTAAATAGCTAATATTTACACAAAAAGATTTATCGTTTTTACAGCATTTATCGTATATCTGTATCAAATATTAAAAGCAATTGATTACAATCTGATAAATTGTATCAGTGAATATCAATTTAAATTATCATTCATCAATGACAAATATGTCTTTTACAAGCCATAAATAGATACAGAAACAATATAAAAAAAAAATAAATTTCGATTTTTTATCATATCTCTAAGATAAATTTAAATAAAATGAAAATTTTTAATCAAGTTTATTTTTCGAGAGTCACAGTAGTCGAAAATAAATAATATATTTATTATATTTTCTTCTATTTATTTTGAATAAATAAGCAATTTTATCTTATGCTACATTTTCCTGGAATAGCTTCAAAAAACAATTTTCAGACTGTCTGTTATTTTTAATATAATTGTACGTGATGGTGGTGATGAAAATATATCATATAATAATAAGATTTATATCGATTAGCTAATTTCTAAGATAATCATAAAAGTTAAACTATTGTTAATATATATACACATGTATATATACATCACAGTTTTATCTACATATTTATAAATATCGAAAGACTTTTTATACATAGTAAAAAATTAAGTTAAAATAAAATATGAAGAAATGTTAAAATAATGAAATAAATATTGAGTAAGCAATTGAATAACATTTTATTCGTCCAAAAAAATATGGACAAAACTCAATATCTTGATAAAATAATGTTGAAAATAAATTCTTCAAATATTTAAATACGCGATAGAATAAATTGAACTTGAAATTGTAAGAGCATAAAACCTTTCAAGAAAAATATAATATCAAATATTTTTCAGAAAAACATTTAAAAAAAAAGATCATTCAATTATTATTGATTAGTAATGTATTTGAAATAAAATATAATAAAATAAAAATAATTTATTCTATAAAATATACTTTATACATATTAAAAGATTTATTATATAAACAGATCGAAATTGATTCCATGTCTACTGTACGCGCCATTCATGTTTAAGAGTTATCAATGAAAAATATCTTTTGCAATAATTACAACAGTAAATTAATTAAATTCAATATTAATGTCCATAATCGAAAGCTATATCATTTTATTTCACAAATATGATTAATATATATTATTTAATTTGTTCAAAAACAATTTTTTAATAAATACCAATAATAAAATAAAGCGGAGGCGCTAATCGTATATACGCACGCGTGCACGCATGCACGTAAAAGCCCATAAGCACGTACGCATGCGGGTTTCGTTGTCACGCACATTGCTACCTTTTATGCGTCTCGCAAAGCTGCGAGAAGCGACGAAGGTGATTGGCGGAGCGGAAGGTGGGGCACATCGAGAGCGTAAACAAGCGTATACGCATTCCCAAGGACGGAATTGTATGTATCGCGAAGACGCGGTAGAGGGGAGCGGACGTGGAACCGCGTATAGAAGGTGAAGTGGAAGGGGATCGACAGATAAACATTACGCTTTGGGCATCAACGTTTCATTAGTTCAAAGCAGAAGCGATCGACGACGGATCGAGCTGACGCCTTTTAGAAGAAAGAAATTGCGTTCCTACGATTAAGTTACGGAGACGCGAGACGCACGCTTGCTTTATCTACACTTGAAGCAATCGCAGCATCTTGAGTAAAAGAAACATGCTTAAGAGCCGTTGACGACGCGGGAGAATCGCCGAGAATTTTCGCATTGACATTCTCATTTGAACGTCGATAGCTAATAGAAAAATCGTCATGGATCTTGTTTACATACCAGAGGTGTTTACTTACGGATATTCAAGGAATCCGCAATATCACGACTACGAGCAACCATGGAACAAAGACTATTTCAAATATAACAGCACGAGTGAGTATAAAGTTTTTCTTATTGTATTTAATGTTAAACTGACAATGTGCTGTCTATGGAAACAAAACATAATCACACTTGTGACAGCACATTGTCAGTTTAACATTAAAAATTAGCGCATTTTCTTCTGTTCACTGTCCTTGACCGTAACTTTGTAACTTATTAACGAATATTTTTCCTTGTTAATTGTTATAATTTTTAATTATTATAGTTATATAGTATTGACGTAGTTAATTATTATAATTATATAGTAATGACGTAGTTATAATGATAGTGATATTTATTTACAGTGAACGCGTTTTCTTCGAAGAACATACAGAAAGTCTTTAACTATCATTTCTTTTATCAAAATCCGAAATTAATCTTTTTTTATTTAAATAAAAATGTTGATAATTTTTAAGATATAAATGATTAAAAATGAATAATTACGAATTGAATAATATTTAGATATTTTATGAAATTGCTGTTATATTGTCAACGATTATTGTTGTATATAATTGTTGGCATCATGACAGCAATATGATTAATCATATTATTGAACATGATAGAAATATGATTAATATAAATTAATATAATAATCAATATGGTTAATCACGCTTGCTTATCTGGATATAGTATATAATAAATTTCAAAATCTTATTTTTCAATGAATTTTTGTAGAAAAAAGATATAAAAAGAGAAAATTGTCTTAAGAGAGTCAACAGAAAATCTTGATTTAAAATCAAATTATTATCGTGATATTTAAAGTGATATTTCAAGAATTGAGGATATTTCCGATAAAAAATTTATTTTATTTTAAGAAAAAATCCACAAATAAAACTCTTACATTGATATATTAGATAAAATAATGATTGGCGCAATGATATTTAACTTTGTAAAAATATAAAATGGTATAATGTGCAGATGATTAATGATGTTTATGAAATGTGGTTTCTGCAAGCGCCATACAAAATAATCTTCCAACGTAAATAAGAGATGCATCCAAGTGTTGTTTTAGAGTGAATTCAATTGGCTACACTATTGTCATTAAATTAATATTTATAACAGCGAGAATTTTCGATTGAATGCACTAGTGCGCAATAAAATCGTCGTATAAAAATTTACAATAAATAATTAAAATAGTAAGATAATTAATGAGTTATTCAATACGAATGATGATAATAATAACTTGTAGAATTCTCTTTCTCTCTCTTATTATTTTAGTTACTCATGCTATCATAAATTTATATACGACAAATTTTAATGTGCACTACTTCATTTTTAATGCATCTAACCGAATTCACTACTATAAACATTGATTTAATTAATATAATTAAATTAATTTAATAAGACAAAAAAATTATTTTTATTTTTAATTGTTTTTTTTTTAATTTCTTAATGTATTTTTAAACATAAAATCGCGTATATGAAACAAAGTAAGTATCGTATATATTTTTTGCCAGAAGAAAATATGATGAAAATAATAAATTATCTGAAGATATGTCCTTGGCTCTATCTGCAGAAAGATATATCTTATCATTGATTTTTAATATTGTCTGTATGGATCAAGCCGACATATTTTTAGACACTCATTAATCGAATTCAGAATACATTTACAACACAACTACTTCAAATTATTTACCCGAATTCTTCCAAAATGGTACTCCAATGTTTTAAGTGAAACAAATAATATCGATGTAACTTTCTCTTTTGAAATTAATCATTATCAGTTATTTGATATTTATATAGATATTTATATAAAGAGATACTCTGAATCGGGATGAAGATTAAGAAAAGACTGTAAATATATACTAATAGTCATCAAAAGTATTGCGAAAGTATAATCTTCAGTAGAGAATCATTTATAGAGAACTATTGCATACGGAAATATTGCAATCTATGATTGACACAATCTTTTGTATATAATAGCTTTTTTCCTGAAAAGTTTTCAAAGTTTAACAGTGTACAGAATAAATTGAGTAATATTGATACAATAAATTAAAAAAATTCTAAATAAAGACAAATTTCAAATAAAAGAATCTGAAACAATATAAATATATGTTATAATAATAATAAATTGTAAAGAATTTTTGTGAACTGATATTATATTTTTGCTGCGATTTTAAATGCAATATACTATTTTATGTTGCCACATCCGTCAGACAGATTAAAAATGCTGATGAATGTGCATATGATACGGATTCCTGCATATAACAGGTTCACAATATTAACTGCGTTAATGTTTTGTTAATATATTATGGTCGTATTATAAAATGTGAAACGTGAAATAGTTTCACTTCAAATCATCAATAATATTTCTAATGTAGGATATATGATAACAAGAATAATAATTCTTCGCCTTATCATATCATTCCTATATTATATTTTATCGCTATAATTTAGATGTACCGAAAGAGAATTAACAAACATTATATTGTCGCGAATTCATGTTTTTAAATGTCACATTTTATCAATCACGTTTATTAAAAATTAATCGCGCTTACAGCCATATGTTTATAATTCTTCGACTGAACAGTTTCGAGATTCGATAATCTACACGATATTATTAAATCTTGTTCAATATACTGATGATAAGAAAACATGCCATTCAAATCAGTCTTTACGTCATAGATAAGCGTTACATAATTATGAAAATCAATCTTAGCACGAGATGTTTATTTATGAAATGCGTATTACGATTATGACGATTTTTTTATTCTACATTGTTAAACAGATATATTAGCAATAATACTTTGATGCGTTTATCGTATCTTATATCTCGTATCTACACGTATCTTAATGCGCATAAAAAAGGAAATTCCTTATTGGCGTATTTAAGAGATAATATTCTGCTACGTAAATCAGATAAGATGAAATATTATCGATGATGATACAGTCTTATTGTTGAATGTTCGTTTCTATCTCAGAAAAAACATTGATTAAGCAATGATTACATTGGGAAAACAATAAAGACATTATTGAAGATAACGATTAATTGCAATTAAACTGAGATTAGATATACTCAATAGCCGCATTAACTTCGAAATAGAAAACACGATGAATTCTTTAATAAAATTTCAAAATTTTCTCTTTTATGGAAATATAAAAAAAGGAAACCTATTATTTTAAACAAGATATACAAGATGTTAAGATAATAAGATAAATAATTTTTGCGTTATATTTATTCGTGAGTTGTTCTAAGTATCATATATACGCACGTTAAGTTTCTATAATATACACGCGTCTATTTTTAGCTGGTTTCTTCAGGCGACATGACCCGAATCGCGTTTCGGACCTCAAAACATCTCTTCTCGTTATCAATCCGTGGATTAGTTTTGAAATTCAAAACGCGATAACTCTCGATCATATCAATCATATAAAATACTTGTCAAATATAAATTAAATATTTGACAAAAATGCTAATCATATTTAAAAAATTTTTTCGAAAAGACATATTCGAAATATATCTTCTAATTCTTAAAAATGACTGTATCATTCTTATTGAATTAATCATCGATTTAAATATAAATGTAATCTATCAATACATTTCCGACTTTAAGATTATTACACGTAATACATTCAAGTATTTATATAAGTAATAGTCATGAGGTGGAATAATAGATTTTCCATGACTCAAAGCAAGGATATAATTATCTGGCGCTACAGGTGAACGAGTCTAAGAGATCTTACGTTGGCATTTTTTAAATTACGTCGCATACCGTGACGGTCATTCGATGCTAATTACACCGACATATCTTGTTGATACAATATAAAATTAATTATATTTAATAGATCATTTGTATCGCTAATAAAGAAAAAATTAAAAAATAATTAGTATATTTATATTTATATTTACTTATTATATATTTATATTTATTTATTTATATTAGTATATTTATATTTACTAAAAATTGTATTCTCATTTATAATGCTATGCATTTAATTAGAATTTTTTAAAGTTCGTTTTTTAAAGTTTTTTAACGTTTTTTAAAGTAAAGTACGGTTATAAAATTTTATGATTGGATTATTATTTACATATAATATATATAGTTATAAAAAATAAAAACAAAATATTTATTTAACGATTTTAAAAAATCCAGAAAATTATATTTATTGTCACATACACACACACACACACACAAAATACAGAAAAATTTTTCAACTATTTGGAGTTTGATTAAATAAAAATATTAAATCACTTAAATTATGTTGTGTAAAATTGCGTGTAAGTAGATAAAATATATATTATTGCTCATAAATATATATTATAGTTCATTGAAATTCATTTTTATTAACATATATCTTATATTAAATGTTTCAAGAAAAGTTCGGTTTCTTTTTTTTTTGGAAAGATAGTTTGAATATAAATATATGTTTGAATATAAATACTTGCATCAATTACATTCATTGTGATAAATAAAATGTCAATAGTTCCATTATTCTGTTTCATTTCACAAGTATAAGTCGTTTCTCTAAAAAAATATTTTATCTTTTTTACGTTTTATAAACTGCATCATATATGCTTCAACATGTTTATCAAGAAAAATATCATGCTATATATATTCACGTTAGCAGACTCGGAATAAGCGCACTAAAGAAGAAATAAACCGGTTTAACCGGCAAGTTTCATATAACTTGTAAAATGCACAAATAAATTGTACATTTAAACATGTGCAATTTCTATCAACGGAAGAGAATATTTTCTGTAAAATATTGATATTCGCAACCATTTCATAGAATAATAGAAAACTATAATAAAATAATAATCAGAAAAAAGTGTGAAAAGCTTCACAAAATATCTATCTGCTCAAATCTGAGAATGTATTTTGTGTTTTTTCGTAAAGATAAAATTATAATTTTCATTGAACCTTCTCTCATTAAAATCTTTACATAAGTCTGCTAATTAAGATAAATATTGTCTATGAGTAATTCATGTTTTATGTGTAATTTTTATACCTACAATGATTACATATATACCATTGTGGAAAAATACTAAAAAAAACATTTGAAACATTGTTATATATAGTCGTGTCATATATAGTCATATATAGTCGTGTGAAACATAGAAAGTTATTATACTTAATGATCAGTTAATAAAATAATGCAGTCAAAATTGTAAAAGTAGTATTTCTATTCAAAATTATTACATATATATATATAATAATTTTGAATATAAATACATACATACACGCACGCGCACGCACACGCGCACACACACACACGCACACACACACACGCACACACACACACACACATATATATATATATATATATATATATATATATACTACACATATATAATCATGAAATAAAGTTGGATTGACATGCTACAATTCGTTTTGTATTATTACTTAGGAAAATCAGTGAAAAATCAACGAACCATGCAGCAACAATCCAAAGAAAGTTGCCACTTATGCAAAGAGATGAAAAGGAGAAATCTAGCGGTTTACATAAGAAGTAAATCACGAAATGATTCCTGTCACGAAGGTATTCATGAAGAAGAGGAAGAAAACGATACAATGAATAATGAGAAAAATGTGACAAATACCAATCAAAATAAATCTGCTAAACCATTATGCAAAACATAAAGACAGAAATCATACCTTTTGAAGTATTATAAGAAGAAATAATATTATTCTAAGCATAATAAGTAGATGTAATTGTAAATATACGTACATAACGAAGTTACTTTAATTAGGTTTAATAATATTAATTTTAAGTGCCTTTATGATGACTAAACAGCAACTTGTTTTTGAAGACATGTTTATATATAACACGGAAAAAAGAATAATTTTTTGGGACTTTTTTATATATTTTACAAGCATGAAAATATGTAAGCGTAATATATTATTGTGTTAATTAATTAATTAGAAACATTAACGTTATATTTTCGAAAACAGGTATGAAATCAATTTTCCAAGAATAAGATAGAATTTAGATTTATAAAATTAAGATTTATGCCGAAGTATATCATCGTAGACTTTATCTATCAACGGGATTGTTATTAATAAAAATTATTAAATATATAAAAAAGCAGAGATAAATTATTCGATTATTTGACTTATAAATAATGCTTTTAAAAACTAACTAATCTATTGAATTAGATAGTGTTTTTAAAAAATTGTGATTTTCAAGATGTACCTGAGAGAGAAAAAGAATATTGCTTTGCAATTAAATTTGGTTGCATACTAGTTTTTCAATAAATGTTTCTTGTAAAATATAGACACACTTGTGAATTATAAACACATTTCTACGAATATACAAATACGCAAATAAATATTTACAGACATTCAAATTTCTATATTGTTAAAAAAAATTGAGTGCCTAAAATTAATATAAAAAAAGGTAATAACGAAATTTTTTTAATAAGAAGACTGTTTACTATGACTTCGGTAAATTTAGGAAACCGCATTGATACTTGCATACGAATTAGAATTATATTTAAACAAAAAAGCAAGAAAATGAATATATTGTAATTGCAGATTTTAGATTTATTTGATAAATATTTTGCTTAATAGTGAGCACCATTAAATTAGTGCATATTGTAAAAATTAATGCAGTCAATTTAAAAACTTGATAAAGTTTTTTATAATGAAAGAACTCACTAATTGCTTCATGCATAAGACTGAATATACAATTTTGCATATAAGATGTAGTAAATTAGTAAATAATTGAAAGTGAATTAGTTTAGAATATAATATTGTCACTGAACTGTAATAATAAAGGTATGTAACTCGTATTTAGCTGAGAAGTAAAATTATAATTAGAAACTGACAAGGCAATGAATACAGATTAGAATTAAGATTAGAACTAATTAATATTCTTTAATTATATTTATGATGTAATAATTATCTATTAAGATTTTTTATCTTTTGAAATTACATATATTATCAGATGTAACAAAATATTTTATTGTCATAAATATTTTGATAATACACACTTGCGTGATTTAAATAACAGTTTAGAAATATGAAAGATATAATAAATCAAATATTTTATATTAAGAATAAAAATAACGCATACAAATATAAGAATTATAGAGATATGGGTATTTTGTTAAATATTATATTCTCTTCCTAATGTATTCCTAATAAATTTTATTTCCAAAAAAATGTCGCATTTTAAAACTGTTAAAACTTATTTAGATTTTGTAATCAATCACAAGAAAAAATATGAAATAGAAAAATGTTAAAATAACTTTACAACAGACTAGATCATAATAAATCATAAGGCTTGTCTCACATGAGATACATCTTAAAAATTCACATTTGTTCAAAAATATATTTTAATTTGACATTCTTTTATTCTCAATATTGAAAGAAATGTATTTATTAGATAATATAATCTTCTTATAGCATTTTCGTTTATATGTAAATAATCTAAAATACATAAATAAAATAGTACTCACTTTTAGCAGCCATGTCAACACTGATTCACGATATGGTACAAAACCCTGCTTACGATTGTTCGTGTTCTCTGTGAGTGATGCAATTACCTTTCCCAAGGTAAGCAAAGATTTATTGATAGATACACCTTCCTATTGTGAATAAATATTATATATTAATTATTGATTGTATAGTTAGAAAATCTTGCTATATTATAAAAACGTACTCTTAATCTATCACCAGTAGCAGAAGTTTGACTCAATCTCTCACTACCAGCTAAATCGACTAGATTAATTTTACTACGACGATTAGCATCAAGTAATTGACAGTCCAACTGATTGTCCGAATATGTCTGAGTTAATATAATACTGAAAATACTATGAGATCGTGAGCTTTTTTCGTTCATACCAGTTGCAGCTGTGGCCCTTTGCGAATTTCCAACTTTAAGCCAAGCCTAAAAAATTTCATTAATAATAGATTAAATTCATATATAAAAAAAATAATCATATTTGTTATTGCAAGATTATAAAATTACTTGTAAGTCTTTGTAATTTTGCACGCAATGCTGGCTCAAATCTACAACATAAGGGCCAAAAACAGGATGCTCTCTTACTTTAAGAGGAGCTTTTTTTGACCCATTACTTGTACTAGCCAGGAGATCGTGTATCTTTTCATTATATATTTCAAAATAGCTAATTTCCACAGTAGTCATAATATGTGGATTATCACACGCTTGTGTAAATATTTCTTGACAGAATCTTGGTATAATACCGACTTCTTTGTCAAATGGCGTCACACTTAAGTGCGCAGATTCAACGCCCATTAAACTGTAACTTTTTCCAGATCCCGTTTGTCCATAAGCAAATAAGCAGACATTGTAACCCTCGAAGGCATTTTGCACTAATGGCAATACCATATTACGAAAAACGACTTCTTGGCTGGCATGACCAGGTGTAAGTGAATCATTATATGAGACAAAGCAATGATCATATGTAAAAGTATGATGTGCAGATTCACATTCCACAGTAACATTCTGACCATTCCCTTGTACAATTCTTGTAACTTTTGGATCATTTAGTTCTCTAAAATAGATATTGTAAGAAATAAGATATTTGTTAATAATATATTAGATTCAATCATTAAAGTTAATTAAAAATAAAGTTCATTCAAATATAAAATAATTTTTTAAGGCAATTTAATATAACTATTAATATAATATATATAATATAATATTATATTTTATTATATATATATATATATATATATATATATATATATAAGAATTTTGTATCTTATACTATAAATAATTAAGATAATAAAAAATGTTACATAGAGTATCTTATTGTGTTTTGACATGAATTATAGTTTATATTATTAAATTATACTCACTTGGAATTCAAAGGTCTGATACGTATTCCAACAGTGAGATTAGTACTTTCACCATCGTACATTGTTTGCTCTCCAACTATTATATCATCAATTTTGTGAGATGGAGTTTCCAAATGAACCATATTAAAACAGTCTGGAGTACTTTGTGATAAAGCATGATCGCTAAAGTAACATTTCACAGGTGTTCTTGTAGCAGGTAAAATATTGAATTTTGTACTAGCACTAGGTGTATTTGTTGTTCTTGAATGCTTAGGTGTACAAAACTGTACCACTGATGTCTTATCGTTAGATGAATTATTTACAACTCTTGTTTTGGCAGGAGTCTTCAATTTTTCATTGGATGTAACATTATAAAGTGCATTTTCCTGCTTCACTAAATTTGTAGGTTTGACACATGGTAGTTGCACACTAGATTTGTTTGAAGGTCTTAAGGTCTCTGTTATTTCGTGTTTTGATGACATCTTTTGCATAGGACAGTATGTCTTTTCTATACTTTGATTTTTTATTGAAGTAGATGGTTCTTTAGATAAGATAGGACACAAATCTTTCTTCCTGCAACATAATTTTAATTTGATAAGTTAAATCTAATAATAAAACAGTAAGATGTAAAAAAAGATAAAAATATTGAATAAAGTTTTTATAGTGAAAATTACAAAGTAAAAAATGTAATATTTATTTAATATAATGATATTTAATATATCTGATAACATTATATGATTTAAAATTTTTATTTTGGTGATAAGAACTTTTAACCGTCATGCAGAAACATGCAACGGCTATGCAGTTGAACAATATCAACCGATTTACTTACGTTTTTATCGCGGGAATAGTGTTCTCTTTGTTAGAGTTTCTGGGCGAAGTTGAGAAGATAGCTTCGCAATATCCATGACTCGTAGATTTCAAGCTGCGATGAGACATTTGAGTTAAAATCGAAAAAACTGACACATGCAAAAGAGAATTTGATCAATTTGATCAAATTTGATTTTTGTGCGACCTAACTTTTGCAGGATCTTGATCACGGAATACAAAGATTATACGTAGATATGGCACGAAAATTTACATTCGCCGTTGAATAGGACTACCTTCGGGAAAAAAATAACTGTCACGAGACGTACTGATTGGTTGTCAAACTTTCAGCCAATCAATACATCCGTTTTAAATAAAACACACTCTCCTATTGGATATCGGATGTCGTAATTGGACGAAATCGAATGCAATGTGAATCTTCCATAGGTGTCAGTTAGGTGCCGCCACATGACGTAAACAGACATTACATCTTTATGTCGTTATCCTGATTCGATGTACGTGGTTATGTGATGTTCTGTTGGTAAAATTCCCATATGCTTCGCGCTACTTCCATAAATACGTACACGTCGATGTCCCATAATGTCCACAATTAGCGTGGAAACTTGTTACGATCGTAAAAACGACAAAGTTCACTCAACAATGACAAATGGAGCTTCCAAACATAAGTGGATCTCGAGGATAGTAATTGCTACCTTTCTCGTGCTCATTATTTTAAATCTACCGGCTATCTGCAGTGCTCACGGAGATCATTATTCAGAGGAAGACTTGGAGGAATCGCCGAGTTACAAATATTCCAAGAAAGCAAACTATTTAAGTGAACATCTACATGCTCACACGCACGAGTCCGATGAGATCCGGGTTTTCTCTTTTTCGGAAACAAATGTCTCGGATAAAAATCACAGCGATATTATTTTGAGAGCTGTTGGCTCGACTGTGATTATATCTATTGCACCTTTTCTTATATTATTCTTTGTACCGCTAGACAATACTAACCAACATGAATCGCTGCTCAAAATTTTACTGAGCTTTGCTGCTGGTGGCTTATTAGGCGATGCGTTTCTTCATCTAATTCCTCATGCAATGCTTCCTCATTCGCATGGATCTTCAGAGAAGCATTTCCATAGCCACAATCATGACTCTGAACATCACGAACATGACATGACTATTGGTTTATGTGTATTGTTAGGTTTAATAACATTCTTAATAGTAGAGAAGATAATTCGCATTATTAAAGGTGCTCATTCTCACTCACATGTTCATCATATTTCTCAAGAGAAAAAAGAGAATGTTTCATCAAAGAAGAAAGAAGAGAAGGAAAACAGCAATAAAGCAGTTTCTAAGGTGTGCAAACCACCTGAAAGTGACATAAAGATAGCTGGTTATTTGAATCTAGCTGCAGATTTTCTGCATAACTTTACAGATGGTCTAGCTATAGGGGCTAGTTATATGGCTGGAAATAATACTGGTTACCTAACAACAGTTACAATTTTATTACATGAAATTCCACATGAAATTGGTGATTTTGCCATATTAGTACAAAGTGGAGTTAGCAAAAGAAAGGTAAGATATAAATCTATATAAAAATCAAAGACTGAATTATAAAAAGTAATCATACCATATAACCACAAGCTTAAAGGTACAACTTAAATGCATACAGTATTTTGTAGATTGTAATTTTTTGTTTTCTTTTAAAATTCAACTTTTACATAAATTTTGCAAATTTAAAAATCAATGTCATCTTGTTTGCAGGCTATGATGATGCAATTAATTACCGCTATAGGAGCTTTGTTAGGAACCTTTGTTTCTTTACTGACAGAAGGAATGGGTAAGAAATATATAATTGCATGATTAGAGAGATATTTGTTAATATTACATTTAATTTTATGTAATTTTATTATTTATTTCAGGTGATCTCGCAACACAATGGATTCTTCCATTTACAGCAGGAGGTTTTATTTATATTGCAGCTGTTTCTGTAATACCTGAACTTTTGGTTTCCACTAAAGCTTGGCAATCAATTATGGAGATCTGTGCACTTCTTTTTGGAGTATGCATGATGGTTTTTATAACAGACTGAGTAAGAAACAAGTTTCTTACAGAATACAAAATTTATATTCAATTTATTCTTTAAGATTACTTATTAAGATCTGAAAGAATATCCTTAAATCATTTAAATAAATAACAATGAAAAAGAGTAACGTGTGTTTAATACAATTATAATCTCTGCAGAAAAGATGTGCATTAACCTTTTACAGAAACAAATATCAGTGACACAAATGTCATTATTTAATACTTTTGTGATTATAATTGCATTTATGTTCGATAAAAAAATAAGTAGAAATAATAAAACAAATATATTATTTAAAAAATAACATATGTGCTAGTTATAGCAAATAATATTATTTTTACATTTGAGTCTTGCCATTTTTTTAAGTATAAATATATTATACATTTTTTTGCCAGACAAAATATTGTCATTAATATATTGTAAATCAAAAATCCATTAATTATTTTATAATTTACATACTATAAAAATTAGAGCTATATATTATTTGTATGTTCAACAATGTGTATTTTTTTCATATAAAGTAATAATTACACACATATGTATATATATATATATATATATATATATATATATATTTTTTTTTTTCAGACTTGTAAATTACATTAAATATTTTTTAATTCATTTATCTTTTGTGGGGAAGTATATTTTTAATACAACTTACATTTTGATTTTAATTTATAGGATTGTTATAAAGATAATTCATAAACATTAAATTTGTTAGAATTATTAATTTAGATATATATTAATTTAGAAATATTAATTTAGATATATATATAATTATATATCAAACATATTAACATTAATAACATACAATATTTATGTTAATATATGTAATATTATATATATAAAAGTATTTTATTTTTGCTCATTTTCGTATCTAGAGTGCCTGAAACAAAAGAATTATCTCTTTATTTTTATAACACATCTTTTACATATATAACGTCTTCTTACCGAAAAAATGCTAAAATTTATCATATAGTTTTATTTCAAAATAAATGTGTAACTTAATGTATTAAATACTTCTTCTATTAATGCGAAATATCATTTGTTTATAATAAATGTGATATATTGACAAAGATGAATGTTACATGATAAATAAATTGTATTAATGTAATGTACATAGTATGTATGTTCTTTTTCATATAATAAGATATAAATATTATAAAATAAGCACAAATAGGTCATATTATAGAAAGAAACAATGTTTTACAAATAGTAAATTTTATAAATATATATTATTAGTGCTATCACAGATTGATAATCTTTAAAATAAAATATTTGGATTAATATGTTCATAAAAATACAGAATATAATAAATTTGAAATAAATATCTAAATTATATAAGAGATGACAACATTGTGCAATATAAAACATTCTAGAAATAAAATATATCTATTTCTTGTATCAATAAATACTAATTAATTGATTATTCAATGTATACTAATTAATAACTCATTTTATGAGAAATTAAATTTTTTTATATACATATTCAGTTCAAGTTTCAATGATTTATATTAAATGTATAGTAAAGTCATTGAAACTTTAATAAGATCTTAAATATTTTTTAAAAATATATTTACAGATTTTACACATACAAGCATCTATAGTTCTAACAAAATTGTGTATCTAGATAATCTAAGAATCATAATGATAGTAATCGTTTTACTTCCTTGAGGCATTCATCAGCTTTTAGCAAGGAATCATTGTCATCCCTATTCTTAGCTATCATTTTCCCTTGTTGACAAGACTTTTTAGCTTCATCGTATAAACCCTTTTTTAGAAATATATTTCCTAAATTTACATAAATCAAACCCAAATCAACCATGTCAGGTAAATTTCTTCCTAAAAACACACACATATTATATAGTTACAATTAATATATTAACAAAGTCATTATATTAGTACCTATTTTTGTTGCAGCAGATAAGTATTTAACTGCTTCATCAAATTTTCCTTGCATATAACTAACAGTTCCCAAATCATTAAGCAAAACTATAGTCTGTTCATGTTCTTCACCATTTATCTTTTTGCATATATTATATGCTTGAAGAAAATAGTTAAAAGCTTCGGCATGTCGAGATTGTGATAACAACATTCGCGCATACCAATCAAATGTCATACCCTGTAGTAACACAGCATCTTTATTTTCAGGGTCTTTTTCAATATGCGACTTTAAGTTCTCTATACAAAATTTATAGCCGTGCTCTGCTTTTCTAAATTTGAATGAAAAATATATATAGATCAAGTAATATATTTTATATATAATTTTATGTATTATATATGATCTTATGTATAACAGTATAATATGGTATAAGACAAAAGAGAGTATAAGCAGAGAGCTTAACTATTAAATTAATTAGAAAATACTTGAATATCCCATTTTTCATTTTTGAGAATATAATTCTGTAATATTCCTTATTATACTTTAGAAAATGGGAATAAAATTTTAGAAAAATTTTTCTGCAATAGAATAAGTTGCTTACTTTATCTCTTTTAAATGTTCAAATACTTTAGCCATTTTTAAACTTATATGAATGATTCTCATGTCATCTTCTGAAGCTCCATTCGATACTAGTCTTTGCAAAACTGACACAAATAAATTTTCTGCTTTGCGATAGTCTCCGGTATCAAAGGCAAGATTAGCCATTACATCATAGATATATGTAATAGCATCATAATGTTTTTTTTTATGTTGTGTGTATATTTGTTCTGCCTTAGTAAATTCTCCCTTCTGCAAAGGGAAAGCAAAGTTTGTTGAAATTATATGAAATTTAAATAAAGATATGATGAGAAATATATATATAAGATGACATATATATTTCTCAATATCCAACCTGTATCAGCAATATTGATCGCTTGATCATCATAATAACTTCTGGAACTTCTTCGTCAGAATCATCGATACCAAGAAGAAAATTTAATATCAACGTTGGCAGAGATACAGCGAAAAACACCTCGAATCTTCTTCCCTGCGACTTATGATAATCGTAGAAACAATGTCTTTTCATTACATTAAATCGCCAAGACCTTGTGAAGATATTTTTATGAATATGATAATTATGTCGAGCATTTGTCAAACGAATAAAATCAATATTTGACAGAATGTACTTCGACATACGAGGTATTAAGCGGTACATTTCTTGACAAATAAAAAGATTTGTACTGTGTGCATTCAATCAGCTGTGATCAGCTGATTAACTAGAGATCTGTACTGATCTGTACTTTTGTCGCTTTTAGTTTCTCTTCTACTCTCTCCATTCAAAGGCTGGTTAAATATATATTTTCAGCTATAAAACAAAAAAATATCTAAATATGTTCGACATGCAACAAGATTACGACATGTCATGTAATAATTACAATTATCGTGCGTGTTAATGAGTTAATCGCAATAGATATTAAGTGCCATGCGTTCTGGATGAGCAAAGTAGAAAGTGTAACTAGAATGGACTGACTAGAGTCAGGTATTCAACATAGATTCGTATAAATTATGTTCTACTGATAAGTGCATTCTTGCGCCATTTTATACATATATTCATTTGTTATCTAGATTCTAGATTTTCAATTTTTTACATCAATAGCAAAATTAAAGAATTAGATTAGATACACAATAGAGAAAAATAATCTTTTACTCAATTTCTTGTATTTTCATATATCACATTTTATTAAAAATGAGAGACGTAAAGTTTAATGTACAATTTTTGGAAAGATGCCGACATATATTTGCTTTCGAATCAATAATATAAACGGTATAAACAATTGTAAACAATTTCTATATATATATATATATGACATATGTAACTTTGCGACCAGCTGATACGTCGTAATATAATTAGCATGAGCTACCTATTGCTGTTACAGATACACACACACACACACACACACACACGCTCACAAAACAAACGATAGAATAGAAACGAGATAAACAGGTGTGGACTCGAGTCTTCCCCTCCCCCTCTAAAATTTATTCTAAAATCACTAAGTCCGGTCGATTGAAATAAATTACTTGCGGTGGTACATAATTAATAATTTAATTTGACGAACGAAACTGAATAACACGAGTGTGAAAATCGCGGATGGAGATCGCGACAGGTACACGCGCACGCACAGGTGTGCGTACGTATGTATATTAATGTAAGTACGTGTCGTGCACGTCTCGTCGCGACCCCACCTCACCATTACAACACTGACGTCCCGCCTACCTTCGCCGTGCAACCATGTCGTATACCTTGATTTCGTGATTCGTCGCGCACCTTTTCGGCTCGTGGGTATGAGACATATCGTATCGCAGCAGGTAGGTGTCCAGAGTTCTCGGGGTGTATGCGACACGATTTTTTCATCGGAGGCATATCAATCGCGATCACGCGATTATTTTGCCCGGCGCGCCTGATTAAGATACGAATCTGATGTACATCTCGATCCCAGATTTTCACGCTTCGTCTGTGCACCTTGAAGACGATATCGCGACTTTGGTCGGTTCTATCTTGAGCCTTCAATCTTTATGACGAGAGAAGTCTGTACTAGATTTTCCCTCCTAACACATGATGATTGTTTTTCGCGAGAACATCTTGATGAGTTTACCGCCTCGGTTCCCATATCCGGATACTCCCTTCTTGAATCGAATAAAATCAGCAATTGTCACGCAATTGATGTCGCAATGAATGTCATTAGTAAATTAATGCTGTTAATGAGATGATGATTTTTAAAGATAAATAATGGTGTGTTTAATAAGCTATTTTACAGCAGTGCTTATTGTTGAACAGAATAACTTGCTTAACAATTCATTATTATTGTTCTTAGTTTATTTGTATAAGTGTGAAAATAGTATAATTTATAATGAATATAATTTATGTGTCTAATTTACATATTTATTTCTTTTTACAGCCATGAGTTCCGAAGACACAATTGATAATGCGACGGCAGCTAATCCTAGTGTAACTATGAATTGGGTCCAATTTGAAGATGAAACGGGTCCAAAAGAAACTACAGATATAGAAAAGAAAGCTAACAGTAGCACAGCTGCTGTAATAAAGCCTGAGTCAGTTACGGTGCAAATCGATAAGATTAATAAAAGTATCGATCCTGATATTAATGATAAGAAACCTAATGAGTATAAAGGTGCTGTGATAGCAACCGAATCCGTCCAGATTAATTTAGATAGATCAGGTTTAAGTCGTTCCATTACATCTGATATTCCGGATCTTAAATTACCGTCTGATGTTAGAACGTCAGAGCTCAAGAGCGCTTCTTTAAAAACTATTGATTTAAGAGATGTATCTAATGGTAGAAACACAAGCAATGTTGTCAGTACATCTATCGGAAATATTAGACAGGGTTTTGCCAATGGTGATACTATTGTTACTCTTTTACCAGTAAACACTAAATGGCCATGGATTACTCCAGCTAAGTTTAGGCCAGAATTAGTACCAGAGGAGCTGATGGCACAAGGATTAACGGTATGTGAAAGATTTATTATATATTAATTTTCTATACTTTTAATATATATATATATATATATATATATATATATATATATATTGTTATTAATGTAATATTTTCTTAATGGTTCTATTAATGACTTAATAATTTTTAATGATATGATAAAAATATAGTAACTTTTTCCTACATATGTATAATCAATAGTTGAACATTTTATCAAGATAATCTTCAACATTAAAATTAAAAAAAAAGCTTTATATATATCAATTTATATAACAATGCTCTGAAATATTAAATTGAATTAATTAAAATAGGAATGTCAGCTCTTTTTCTGAAAAAATATATAAACATAATAATAATAAGTAAATATTATAAAAATATAAAAGGATTGTAATATTTTAATAAAGTAGATATATATTGTAGCTTACAGTGGAAGATTATGTTCACATAATGGAGTTACTTGTGAATGATGTGCGGTTCAATATGTATAACATATGCTACAAGAGGATTCTTGTCCTTTGGATATTCACCGCCTTTGTTGTATTACTTGGTCTGCTATTTTCTGGTGTAACTGGTCTTACTTTATTCGGGCTCGGTATCATGTGGTTGATCCTGAATGCAGCTGCAATATTCATTTGCATGTTTATCAAGATAAAACTCAATCACAATCTCGAGAAATGTATGGCACAAGTCAACAAACATTTATTAAAACACAAAATATTATTGGGATTAGATGACAGAGGAAAGATCTCCTGCCATAAAGTTAACTTGTGCTTCATCTATTTTGATACTACCGATTGTGTTGTAAGTGTTACATATATTTAAATTCATATAAAATTTTTCATTGAATTTCAATTGATACAATTAAAATAAATTTTTTATAATAATATAAGTTAGATATTAGTCAAGAAAAGAGTAATGCTTTGTACATATTTCTATAAATCATTCCAAGAGAATAGTCTATATAAATACATAAATCTTTTTTTATTTATATCTTTTTCTTATTTTATTGTTTATATCTAGGGTTAATATAATGATTTGTCTAACAGAAAAAGCTACAAGAAGTGATAGAGCGAGAAGAACGTGAAGGTAGAGTAATTGGCGGTGTTGGTGATGATGGAAGCGAATTAAACCGACAACGAGAATTACAGCAGCGTATGGACATTGATGACAGTGACATTGTTATACAAGGCAGCACTACTACAAGAATTTCTCGTAAACAAGTAAGCCATGTGATCTCTACAATTTTTTTTCTTCAATTATTATTTTGTACATTTAGAGTTTTTTTCCTTTTTTTTCTTTATATTTTGTTTTTTAATTTTATAAATTTTTTTATGAATTATTTGTTATTGTATAGAACATTTTACACACAATCAAATTAAATAAATAAATAAATAAATAAATAAATATATATATATATATATATATATATATATATTTATTAAGTGCTGAATGAGGAGCGCTATTTCTCTAAATATCAATCAATATATAAACTAAATATACAATTTTTAGATTTTTTTTTTGAGTAACGCCTTTTAATAATATTAATTATATTTGCTCTCAAAACATAAATATGTCTCATTTTATTAAGTATAGGTGGTACAATGTGGAAAGAGAATAAATAGATAAATAAAAATTTTCATAAGTAATATATTGGCGCACCTTTAATTCTTCATTACATATGGGTTTTAATTATCATATATAAACACACTCTGTGTGTATAAAATTTAACATTAACTAACTACAATAATTTGTATTAAATGTTTATTGTGTATGTATTATATTAAACTACCACCAGGGTAAAAACGAACAAGTATTCTGCCGTTATGTGCAACGTTGGGCGAAGGATTACTTACGACGACGTTTGGATTGGACAGTTGACGAGGAGGGTGGAAATCCTTCTTCGCCACGTCATTTAGCGTCTGCTCTGTGTCCATGTCAATATATAGAAGAATGGTTACGTAATAAACCACGCATTCAGGGCAGAGATTTTTGTCCTAGATGGAGTAGCTTTCTGAGAGATAGAGGCATTTGAGAAATGCAGTTATTTTATAGTGTTTATATATTATTAAACACATATATGTGCAATTTTGCATGCATATACACAAAAATTACAGAAATTTTTTGAATTATTTAACTCTTGGATACGCATTACTATATAAACATATAACATTTTAATATTTTGATCAATTATATAATCTTTTTATATATATACCATTACTATATATGTTAAGTACTTATTTTATTCTTGTTATGAAAACGAAGAATCTCGTTTCCAACTTTATTATCGCAATATAAAGATAAAGAATCAAACTGAAAAAACTTTGTTTTTAGCAATACAATTTAAAATATGAGAAATGAATGATTATGAACAGCTTCCAAAGACACCTGCTATTTACTTTTATAGATTTGCAATTAATTTGAATTATTAATATAATTTTTGGTTTATAAAACCAGTTTTATATTTAATATTGATAGAATGTGGTCATTTTTATTCATATAGCAATAGCTATAAATCGCACAATATAGATGACAATACAAATTTTAGCTTAAGATAAACATTTATTACATATCAAAAATTGCAAAGAGGAAAACTCTATGCCTTTGAAGTATTTTTATATAAAGCTAATTTTTAATATGCTTGTGAGCATATTGATGCAATTATTTTATTTTGATTAGTGTTCTTATTGCTGTGTTTGTTATATTATTTTAAGAATTATATTTATAGATTTTATGTCAATATGCGTTCAATTTTGAGTTATTTTAAATGTACTTAATTATTTTATTTAGAAATACTAAAGAATGTATGAATAATCAATGCATGACGAGTGATAATCTTACTCAAAAGTTGTGAAATTAGTATAATTTTGATGACTTCAATTATCTATGCTGTAGATACTGTAAATGTGTACTTTACATCAAATATTACTTTTTTATGATCGCACGAATATATATATTATTGATATATAACTTTTTTATACATGTCTGCAGCATTGAAATATGAAATCATAAAAAATTATAATTTTTCTTTTTGATCATGCTTGATTATCATTAGAGCTCATAGATCATTTTTTCGTTTCCAGATCAAAATTCATCCACATTCCATATTTAATGCTAAATGTAATTTGAACATTTTATTCATGCAATATAAAAATTACATATTCAAGTGTAATATTTTAGGAATATATTGACATTTACATTATTTACATTATTTACATATGTCGACATTTAGCATTAAATTTGAATACAGATCTATTTTTACAAAATCCACAAAGATAGATATAGATAGCATAAATGAATAATATGATAATCTCTATTTCAGCATTCCAGTAAATTGTTTTCTTTAGAAGGCTGGTGGTATTTATCTTATCTTTGAAATTTTTGAGGCTTATGTTTACATAGCTTTTTCATTTATGCTGATAAATACTTTATTAGCCTTCTTTTCTATCAATAAATCTTTGATGTTCTATATAGTTATATTTGACGCGTGATCCTCGATCAGATATATTTTTATGGAATATATATATATATATATATATATATATATATATATATAAAAGATAAATTGTACCTGTAAAATGGTGAACATTTTTTAATTACGAAATAACGAGTTTCATGCATTGTATACAACAAGAAAATACTTAATAATATTATTATAAAACAATGGCAGTCATTATTACAAAGACAGTGATTTACAAATACACTATTCTCTGTTTAAAGAGTTTACAAATTATAATAAATATCAGAGAAAAAGAAAGAGTTTGCCACACATATACAGTTCTACATAATATAATAAAAATGTAACATGTTAAACTCTTGCAATCTTGCATTTCTTTGCATATTTATAATCATCAAGAAATGTGCGATATCAAGGATATATATCATTTGTATATTGCTATTGTATATTATCTATTTGATTAGATTTAATCGTAGACGTTATTTGTAAAAAATCATTTAAAAAAGGAAAAAAGTAGATTACTATTCTGTGTCAGATCTGGCTATCACTGAATGATGATAGTGTGTGTGTGTGTGTTGACAGGAACGGGCGGAGTTGCTGTTGCTGAGGTATGCGTCTCGATGGGCACGTCACTTTGTGCGCCGCAGACTTGATCTGGTTATAGACTCGCAGGAACGCAATAGAGGCGTCATGGGTCTGTCTGTTCCACCGCGCCATTGTGTCTCCGCCCGTTGCCCTTGTCAATTCATTGAGGACCATCTAAAACACAAGCCGAGAGGCAAGTTGACGTTACGCAAATTCTTTCTAATGCCAGACTTCACTGTCAATTGAATACTGCCAAGAGAGACTGATATATCAGTTTTAAGGTCATTTTAAAATGTTATGATAAAATTTCTGGAAAAATGACATGGACATGTTCCTGATACTGCAAATAATTTGATATTTTGTTCACATTATGTGTTATGCAATGGCTCACTTAATAGTCATGTTTCTGAAAACACAATATTGTAAATATAATAGCAATATTGTAAATGTAACGTAATGAGTGATTACGTTATCAATATATTTTATTGTAATAGTCAAGAAAAATCATTTATTTATATTTTTAATATTTTGCTTAAAATTATTTTTTTTGTTTTTATATAATAATAGGACAGAATAATTGTATTGAAAATAAAAAAAGCAATTAATGATATGGAAAATTCATACAAGTAGCAAAATTTTTATCATTTTAATAAATTTTTATAAATATAAAAATATATAATAATCTTGTTATCAAATATTTTTGTTAATAAAATACGTGTTCTTTTATCAGAGTAAAATTTTTTGATAATTTATAATAATCCATTATAAATGGAGACCATATTTATCTTATTTTATTACACATTCCTTAATTGACAATTCAAAAATTAATATCTTCATGCAAGCGCATTTAATAAAAAGACTATAATGTAGCATAAAAGACACTCTTCTCTCTTACATTTCTTTTATATATAATTTTATTTATATACAGTTTTGTTCATCTCTATTGTATTTTTTTATTTTATTTTATAAATAGGTATCTACATTTCTTTTTTGTAGATTTTTTAAATTAGCAGTTATGCTTATTAATTTCACATCAAATAATTTATTAAAATTACATATACATACATATATCTCATATGCATTATATCACATATATTATATGTCTCTCACCTCTAGCTTCTAGACATACTTTAAAAGACAAAAAAGACTTTTATTTCTTTCTATCTTTCTTTCCATACTTTTCAATTATTAACTGGTAAGGATATACAATGTTGAAACTTTTGGGCAAAACACTCTCGCTACATTATGTCAACTAAGATAAAATTGTTCACCATTTTAAAAGGTAAAATTTGTTCTTTTCGATTTAAAATATTAACAGCTTATGTATTATTTTAATCATCATTTTTTATCTTATGACACAACTTTCGATTGTTTATTTGTGACTAATATAACAATTAAGGATATCGTTATTACTAAGAATTAGGAATTTCCCTTTCTCTTAAGAAGCAGCAGTAATAGTATGATAAAGAATTAGACACTGTTCAATATATGTTCGTTACATCTATTTCTTCTTGCTTCTTTCGGATTAAAAAAGGCGGGCATTTTTTTTAGCCTTTATTATTACTTTTGCCATAAATATATAAAATAAGATATAATTCTCCTTCAAAAATATAATCAAATTCTCTAGAAAAATATATATGCATATATATTATAGATCATATATTTAGATAGAATATAATTGCATTTTGGTCAAATATATTATTCAAATATAATTAAAAATGAAAAAGTTTTACAAGAAATGAATTTAATTGAAATTGAAATTGAAATATTAATATTTTAAAAATTGAAATTTCTTTAGACTGAGCATTATATATACATATCGCTTTAATATTTTTGATCCAATTGTACACATGTAAAGGCTGCTAATTATGATAAAATTGTTAAGAAATAATAGTAAACAAGTACATTACAGGATAATTTTCATATTATAAGCTAAATATAAGTTTAAATATAGATATTATTACAGAAATGATACATTATAAGCATTATATTATCAATTTTAAAAATGTAATAGTTATATACAAGATATTTCAAATTTATATGTGTTATGTCCGTCCTAAAATTTGCATAGATATAAGCTGTGTGTAATTTAGATGTAATATATTTTTATATAATATTTACAGAGAACACATATATACTTATTAGAAATTATTTTATAAAATTGTATAATTGTGTGTGTGTATAAAACCATCGATTTTTATATACGAAAAGCATATATATGCACTTTTATATGATTGTTAAAGATGTTATGGAATAAAAATATATGCATATGTCTATTTCTTTACATATAATGCGTTTGTGTATCGAATATTAAACATTAATTTTATATTTTTGTAGATTAAACACTCATTAACTTTTATGTATTAATATGTAACTAACATTTGTTCACTACTAATCTTGAGGGATTATACTTGCATGCAGCAGGACGGAAGATGATGAATCTCGGTATATTATCACATCCCCATATCATCAGCACATAAAAAATAATCTCTAACATTATGTAAGTATTGTATGGAACAAATTTTTTTTTATGATGCACTATGATCAAAACAAATAAAATTTTAACATGTTGAATAAAGAGGACAAATACAGGTATCTTTTTGTAATAATATTGTCTCATAATATAGAAAACACAATTTGATAAATTATTATATAGATGTGTGATACATTTCTTCAGATTCTAACAAATGGTTACTAAATCTGGTTGCATTTAACATATAGGAGCAAAGGTGAATTTACTTCTAACTCTTAATTTACAACTTCATGCACGACTTTTGACATAATTTATTAAATTATATATATATATATATATATATATATATATATATATATTACATATTTTATATTTGTCTTTTCCGCCTGTTTTCCCTTTGTCTTTCAAAATATATGTAAAAGACATAATTGTAACATTATATAATATTATATAATAATAAATGTTTTCCTTCTTTATTTCAAGCAAATATATATTTACTTTTTATTAAATGTTACGTGATTATACATTTTCAAACATGTCTATCTTATTAAGAATTTTTTTTTTCTTTTTAATTTACGTATGCCTTTTAGGAAAAATTTTAAGAAAGTAAGATTTAAATGTATGCCATATATTTGATCATAATTGACATTTTCATTTTTATTATTCTTATCTGTTTCTTTTATATTAATTTATATACATATACATATATACATATAAATTAATAAATTTCTTTATTAGAAATTAAAAATAATATATGAATTACATATTGAAACATGCATTAGAGTTTTACATTCTTGCGTCTATTTTTACTAATGTGTATTAATGAGTAAACATAACTTTTTCAGGGTATCCACCAGGATTTACATGGTGTGCCTATTTTAGTGAACCTATAAGTCGATTTGATATGGTACCAAGTATATCACATTGAATAGTTTTGTCTTTACAGACTGTAATACAGTATTGATTTAATATTTAGATTTAAATTTACATAGAAAAAAAGAGCTATATATCAAAAAGAATGTATTGTTACATAAAGAGAAAAAGTTGTTTGTTAATTTTATCTTTAATTTTTTTTTGTTTTCGTACATTTTTTTAGAAAATTTGCTTACAATAAAGAGGGAATTATATTGTTATCAGATAAGATATATATTTTTTATAATTCATATATTGAAATTATGATTTTTTTTATCTACTTGTAGCTTTATTTCATTTTTTTATTATTATTAATATATCGCACAGAGACATATGAGTTATTAATTTAAATTGTAAATTAAAATATTGTATTACTTAATCTTATGAAAATTTACAGAATAATTTTTTGCAATAATTGTGTATAGCAATATTAGAATATAAGAAAATATTGTTAATCGTACAAATATATTTTTACTATATAAGGTATAACTTTATATATATAGTTGCATGCTTAATACAGGTAGCACTTGATCTCTATCATTCAAAGAGTTATAGAAAATTTCAAATAAAAATAATTTTACACAGAAATTATAGACAAAAATTTAAAAAAAAGATAATTTTTATCAAATCAAAATTATTATACGAGACAATTAATATGTACACACACACACACACACATATATATATATATATATACATAATTTTCAATAATTCTTTGAATGAGGCTATCAAAGAGTTCCTTTTAATTAAATTACTCTAAATAGTTTAAATATAAAAATTTAATAAATAATTTATAAATTTTTACACATAAAAGAAGGGTAACAGGAAATTATAATAATTATCCTTTTATATATCATATATTATCCACTACAGTAAATGTGATCATAGATATTACAATATTGTACTATTATTAATGCTAAATTGATATTATCTATATTGATATATAGATGTTAAATTGTTATTGTGCCTTGTCATAAGTTTTATTGAACTAGCTTCACATGGAATATTATGTACTATTAAATAATATATAAATTCATGTATATTGTATTGTTCAGTACACTGTAACATCAATGTGTCAAGAACAGAAAGAATTATTAACAAAGAATTATCATTAAATGTTTGTTATATTATTATCACAATTATTTAATGTTTTGTATAGAATATTCCTTTAATTATAAATATTAAAAATATTGAAAATTAAATTTATTTAAAATAAATAAAAACTTAACAAAAAAGACTCTGACTTTTATGAAAGACATAAAGTTAATAGTTAAATATTGATATCAGCAAGAAATTAAAAATGGCTAAAATAATATTAAATTAAACTGTACACATATTAATAATATAATTTATATATACATATATTATATATACATATATATTATAATACATATATTAATATAATATATATATATATATATATATATATATATATATATTGAATTGTGTTAAAAAAATTTAATATTAATTAGTTTTTCTATATCTCTAATGTTATCAGAGCAGCTTGTGCCTGCTTTCTAATATTATCTGCAAGCCTTTTTATTTCCTCATTATCTGCTTGCATTTGCTGTCCTTCTCTTCTCAAAGTACATTCCAATTGTCTTAACTGCTGTTTGGTATTCAAATAGGTTTTCACTTTTTTATATATATCATCAGAGTTGTTAATACTTGTTAAACTATAAGATTCTTTTATACATAAATCATCTGAAATTGTATTTATAGGAATATAATTTTATGATTCTTAGACTAAAAAATGATTTGCTTATAGAATAAACTAATTATTATAAATTACAAGTGACAATTAAATAATTACATAAGAAAAATTAAACTTTTGGACACACATTCCAATATATTCTAATATGTAACTCTTACAAGAAAAAAAATAAAAATTTTAATATAATATTTAATTAAACTGATCTTTGTATATTAAAAAATTAAGCATATTTATATAATTCAAATTCAACAAATATTGATATAGATATTTACTTATAATTTTAAATGCTACATCGTCCACAACAGCGTTTTCGAGATCTTCCATCATATGTTCATGGTTTAGCAAATGGGGTCTGGGTGGTAAACTACTCTTTTTATTACTAAACATTATAGTCAATGCAGTCAATAAAGATCAAAGTATTAACTTTACTCTTCAATTATTCGATTATTGTTGTTCTTTTTTTTAAATTTTGTCCATTAATAGAACAAAGTTGTAATTTTCATCCGTGTCACTTTGGTCAGAAAAAAGGCTTCTTCTCCCTATTATTTTTTTAGAAACCAAAGGTTTAGACAGTGATGATGGCGATGATGGACAAGCCGATTTTTTGCATTTACACGATAATAGTGATGAATAAACAGACATGTGATATTATGGGCACCAAAAAAACTTGACAAGCTTAGTCAGCAACGGTAAGGTTAGAAGATTTACAATTAAAGGCGCCTTTTCATGCGTGCTTGTGTGCGTCATCCCCTCCTCCTCCTACCACATTCCCTCTTCGCGTTTCTTTCTTTTCCGTGGAGAAGTGATGCTCGTTAATGTTACGGAATAATACGAATTAGAAAATCGTATTTAGTGCAGAAAACTCGAAAATTTATATAAATTTATATAAAATGTATGTAATCGATTTTAGCAGCTTTAAAATTTTTATCAATTATGTCGGAAATATAGAGATTTAGAACATAAAGTTCATCCGTGATTTACGTGCCCATGTGGCATGTGTATATGTTATTTCGCGTATTGGCTATTTTACTAAATTATATTCTTCTTTTAGATGCCGTCTGTAACGTTAAAAGATGTGGATCAGCAGAAATTCGTGAAGGCTTTTGCAGCCTTCCTCAAAAAGTGAGTAAAAAATATAAGAATTTGGACCTAACCTAAATAATCTCCCATACGTCTAATACGTAAAATACAATATACAATTTATATACATCTACATATATATATGTATATATTCTCTCATCCATAATTATCTTTAATATTAAAAAAAAATTAAATTATATTAATATTTAAAAAATTCAATTATCTATTCAACTTACAAAAATCCTATTTAATACTTCTGCACTGTTATCTATGTATAATTTATTGCTCAAAGATGTTTTATAATATTATATTGTACTATGTAAAATTTTAGAACTGGCAAAATGCGTGTACCAGAATGGGTGGACATTGTGAAAACAGCCAAATTTAAAGAGTTGGCTCCTTACGATCCCGATTGGTACTACATCAGATGTGCAGCTTTGGTACGTCATATTTATATCCGCAGTCCGATTGGTGTTGGCGCTGTTACTAAAATCTTTGGTGGACGTAAACGCAATGGCACTCATCCCAGCCACTTCTGCCGATCAGCTGGTGGTGTTGCGCGCAAAGCACTCCAAAGCTTGGAACAGTTGAAGTTGATTGAAAAAGCACCTCTTGGTGGACGTAAATTGACCAGTCAGGGACGCAGGGATTTGGATCGTATCGCCGCACAAGTTAAAGCTAAAAGCAAAAAGCAACTTAAACTTCAAGAGACAATTGCAATTTAGATATTTCATTATGTTTCTGTAATAAAAAATTAAAAAAGGACATGTAAATTTCTAAAATTGTCTTTTGGAATATTTTTAAAATACATGACTCCATGAAATCCACATCAATAAAGTACCCAGAGAATATAACATTTAGGCAAGAGTAACTAAAATTCCAAAATTTGATTCAAAGAATTCTTAGAAATTTGAAGTTTGAAGACTAAATATTTAAGTCATTTCTATTATTTACATATGTCTACACAATTGTAAACAATGAAATTAATATGTATTACATTTATATATTTATATTAGATAATTGAAAACAATGTTTCTTATTTCTCTTCTTAAAAGTGGTGTTAAAATACAAATAAGAAATAAGATTACCCATTATAAATTTTATTGGCATATTTATATTTTTAGACATGCAGTAAAAATCCCAAGGATAATAAAAAAACTAAAATATGCATACATCATTTAGAACTCTGATAAAATTTGTTTCAAAATATAAAATAAATTTATTATATTTATCTGGATATGAATTACATTACAGATCAAATGGGTTAAAAATGTTTGATATAATATACATCAGAGAACTTAAATAAGATATATAAAAAAACAATACAATTGATCAGTTATATATTGATTGTTTACAATTATTCAGAGAAAATGCCATTGCCGATATTACTTGACATTTTTACACAAAGATACACAATGTTTATTATAAATTAATATAAAGTATTACAGGACAATGATCACTGCCATAAACTTGTTTTCTTATAACATTGTCACATACTTTATTCTTCATCCGTTCTGATACCAGGAAATAATCCAATCGCCTATATATAAAAAAATTTGTATAAATGTAGTAGATGTTTTCCTTATATATATAAAGTATCTAATCAATGGGATAATTGAATATTTTGTAGAAATAAAGGTAAGAATAATAGTTGCAAATATTTTCAAGAATATTACATACAAGAGAGATATTATATGATCTATGATTATATATTGCACATATATATATATATATAAAATTTCCTTAACATCTCATAAATAATATATACAAAGAGAATTTTTGCTTTTTTAGTAAATCGAATTTTCCTATAAAATTTTTTTATCTACTATTTACAATTTTATATAATATAATTTTAGTAAAGGTAATTCATTTGCTTACCATCCAATATCCTTATTGCGTGCATTGGCAAAATATGACCAGAATGTATATGCACCTTCTTTGTCAGGATACAACAATCTGAAAGTATCTATAAAGCCAGTAGCTAAAAAGTCAGTCATATCACCGCGTTCCTCCTTGGTAAATCCAGCATTTTTAGTATTTGTTTTGGGATTTTTTAAATCTAAGAATCAATGATAGTAAATTATAATCTTAAAAAATAATAATTATCAATATTTTCTATATTTAAGATTTAAGATTTTCTATATTAAAGCTGAAATTAATATAATGATTATACCTATTTCTTGATGGGCCACATTCATATCACCACATATAATAACAGGCTTTTTTTCATCTAATTCTTCCATATATTTTTTAAATATCTTATTCCATTCCAATTTTTTGGGTAATGTCACCAACTTTTGCCCAGCATTTGGCACATCTATTATATATTATAATCTATTATTAAATTCCGAACATTTTTGTTAAAATTAGGAGTATCTTTGAAGAATTATATATATATATATATATATATATATATATATATATATATATAATATATATATATAATATTAAGAATTATAGATATATCTCCAATTCTTATGATTGACAAGATATTAAATGATATAATTGGAATTTATTTCTGTACATATAACTATTAAGACATAACTTACAAACATTAACTATAAAAAATTCTGGGAACTCTGCTGTGATCATTCTGCCTTCACTATCAAAGTCAGAATTGTTTAAACCATATTTCACAGAAATTGGCTTTTCTTTAGAGAACAAAGCAACTCCACAATAACCTGGTTTTTTACCTATTAAAACATATTTATTAATTATGTGATATATGCTTATAAATTTTTCTTCAAGTATCTCTCTTACTGTCTACAAAATAATGATGGTATCCTGGCAATTTGACTTCATTCGGCAATTTATCTTTGTCACATTTTGTTTCTTGTAAAGCAACTATATCTGCATCTTCTTTTATAATATAATCCATTCCATTTTTCTAATTAAATATTAGTATTAAAAAAAACTACTATTAATATTATAATATTTATAATAAAATATAACACAAATTAAACAAGCATACTTTAATGACAGCTCTGATTCCAGAAACATTCCAAGTACATATTTTCAGATTGTAATTCTTGCCTTCCTCATTTGACTTTGTGCACATAAAATCTATTTCATCCAGATTTGTATCTATCTTATTCTGCATTTGTTTGGGTTCATTCTTTGCCTTTTTCGTGGTAGATGAATCATTTTCACTAACTTTCTTTGATTCGACTTTTGTTCTCTTTGGTTCAGGTTCATCATTTGTATCATTTGTACGCTTTTTTTTAGAAGTTTTAGTTTCATTCAATGTATCTATTTTCTTACCAGATTTAACTTTGGAAGAATCAATCTAGTTTTAAGGAAAAATTAACATATAGTCTTTCTTATTAACATAAAATACCATACATGTTTGTTATATTTTATAAAATTTTTATAGCAAATAATATTACAATTATATCATATTTTATGATATAAGAGAGGATATTTAGCAATATATTTTATATATTATATATAAATTTATTATTATGTATAAATACAATATATTTTATATATTTTATATATTATTAGAAACTAAAATTTTATATTGCAAATTTTGTATTATATTTTATATATATAAAATTAAATATAGCAATATCTGCTTATACATATTGAATCGTAAATTAATATTAGTATGTATCTTTATGTACCTTTGCTTTTGGAGTTCGTTTTGGTGGCATATTGAAATCTTATTCTTTGTAAAGAACAGGTACTGAGAAAAATATAAATAATTTTAATAAATCAAACAGAACAACTCTTCTAAATAATCTGTTAGATTAATAAAAATAATATTATAATAACATTATACATAGAAAATATATATGTATAAATTATTTATAATTATACTAATAAAGAGATGATCTGTCTTTATATATAATTTTACAAATTCAACGATTTTTTAACTTTATGAAGATAAATTTTACATAAATAATATCTCAAAATCTTGTAATTATTAAAGAGGCTTAGTTGGTCATGGTTGGTCATCTACTTTTGCAACCGGTAAATACATAGCCTAACTACGTCTTTAACCACGTTATCAAATTTTGTCTTTTCAACGCACAATTTAGTTCTTAATCAAAGAAACAATATTAGCTCGCTAATTTAAGATACTTCTTTTTTTACGGACCTTAATAATTCCCGTATACGCGACTGGAAAAAATGCGACCAAACGTCTGATGCAGCTCCGTTTGTTATACAACTTTAAATTTAGTGCCATTTAGCACCGTTTAGCATTATTGCGGTACATTCGATGTCGATATTAACCCATGATGTAGGAGAGAGACGACACATATTAATATCACGTATCGTCCAATAGCAACGCAATATGCAGAAATGATATTTTGCCAACTCTTTTCGAAATATATTCTTATCCAATAGAAAATTCGTATGCTAATGACGACATTTTCGTTCCTAGAAAACAAGCGTTTCTATTGGATATCTTTATGTAACATACGAAAGTAACCATCAAAGTCCAACCTGGCCCAACTGTCAAATCTGAATACGGCCAGTGTCTTTATTATCTAATATTTAATGTTATCTAACATTTTTAAATTATTTCTAGGAATAAAGAGTCCAAGAGCCCTTTTTTTCTTACAAATTGACACTTGAATGAGGCCACATGCATGAGAAAAAGTGTCTCTGGGAACAACATTGTCCATATTCGGTTTCGCAATATTGGCAGCAATGTCGACAATTGACAAGAAGGAAGAATTGGGCAACAAACGGGGAACCTGTTGTTCGCTGGAGAGGACAGGAGAGGAGGATTGGGAATGTAGACACTCTACGAACGCGATTGCCATCATGAACACCAAAACAAATCCGCAAAATGTGTCGAATTCGTACAGCGGAGGTAATCCTACTTTTTCATTTTATGCTTTTTTTTTCTTTGATATTTTCTCCGAATCGTTGTCGTTTGATCGAGAAAAACGCGCGCATCGCAGCATCCGTAGTAATAAATTGAAAAGCCGTCTGCTGGGCGTCCTTATGGCGTCTGCTAAAACGCTATCGAGATGATTTTTATTCGGTATATAAAGAAAAGAAGAGAGAAGCGTATGTTAAATAAATTAATGCTGTCTAATGCAAATACGTACGGATTATAATCTCTTTGATAAAATATAAATATGTATCTTCTTTAAAAATGTAATCCAATAGCATGATATATACCTGATATACATACACACGTTTTATGTATACTTTGTATATTTTTTATCGCCGATAAATTCATATATTTTATGTTTTATACTTTCCTTTTAATGACATGAAGTACATATTTATGAAAAAAAACTTGTGAAGGATCTGTAATTCTAATTTCATATTTGTATCAAGATTTTACAATAAATAAAATATATTAAAATATATTGAGAAAGTTTTTATACTCGTTTTTCATAAAATTTTACTATTATATAAAACTATTCTTATTTGGTATATGCAAAATTAATATACATTTAAGAATACTAATTGTTATAAATATTGTTTTAGATACTATTGGAAGGGACAGTCCATCAGCATTGCTAGTTGTGCTTGCGGAAGTTGCATCTCAAACATTGCATTCGGAAACAAAGCATATTGACTCGCTGCTGGCAGCACAATGCAAGCCCAGAACAGCGAGTATAAAACGGAAAGAATCGTGCTTTACTGTATCTCAGCTTTTGTCCATGCCTGTTTCTCATCTTGTTAAACAATTTGCTATTTTTACAAGTGACGAACTCAAAAGACAATATTCTTATACTTGTGCATTAGTGCCTGGTTGTCAACAGAAATATACCAGTTTTGCTAGTGAAGAAAAGGCAAGAGCATCTATTAAAAGTCATTTAGAAGAGCATTTAGAATATCTGAAAGCAGACAAAGAAACCTGTATGTATTTTAACAAACTTATTGTATTATTCATTTCTAAATGTTGTATTGCTTTTCTACATGTATACATTATTTTTCAATTTGGAATTCTTGTAACAGAATATTTGTATAACTTATATACATAATGAAATTTTCTTATATATTATATTATTTCTATAAATTTGTATATTAAATTTGAAAATTATGAAAATATTTACAGATTATTATATTATTTTGTAATATAAATTATATTAGTATTTCATGTTAAACAAGATTTTGTCTTTATATTATAGATGATACATTTACAGCAAAAAGTATAAACTATAAAAATTTAAAAACTAATTTACAAAGCAAGAAAAGTCGGATGCAGCAGACAAAAAAACCTCAAGAAACAACAAATAAGAAGAATAAAGATGTGATATTGGAAAAATCTACAAATTATTTACGTAAAATACTTTTAAATGATATTAATATTAAAGAGAATGAGAAGCAGAAATGTTTCCAAAATTCAGAAAATAAGGAAGCGCACAATTCCAAATTAAAGAATTCTGATCAAGTGGATACTAAAGTCCTTGGAGATCATAGTTATTTCGAACGATTAGATGATAAAATGTCTAATAGAAAGGGAATGTCATCTTTTAATAATGTTCTGGATAATACAAGAAAAGAAAATGTTAGTAATAATTATCTATTATAATCTATCTATGAATTATATATTAAATATGTTATGTATATTAAGATATTTAATTGATATATAAAAAATATAAGAAAAATATAATAGGAAAAGCCATACAGTGATTTATAGTACATTGCATAATTTAAAACAGTAAAGATTAAAAAATGTGCACTTGATATTTATATTTTTACATAATTTAGTATCTATATACTATATTTTGTACATATTGATTTATTTTGTTGATTTTCTCTATATTTTGTAAATATGTTTTTCCAAATTTTGTAAATATGTTTCTTTCTAGATTGTATTGATGGTTGTTGGTAGTGATAGTGTACATATGAAAGAATATTCTTCTGTTAACGAGAAATTAGCTGAAAACACAAATTGTCAAGATTCTGATACTCTCTATTCATCAGGTATATTTCTAATAATTTATTTTATTAAAATATAACAATAGCTTATAATTAATATTACAAATATTACCATGTTTAAATATAAATATAAATTGTATAACTATTTCTAAAGATATATTTTTATATGTATATACAGATTCATGGTCAGATGAAACTCGGATAAAAAATACAGAAATATCTACAGCTACCAAACCTAAAGGAAAAGCAAAGTTTATTGGAACGAGTAAGGAAGAGAGGGAAATGGCATTAGCATATATAGAGCGTATTAAGAAGAAAGGCAATCCTACAGGAAGTAATTTACAATGTCGCATCTGTGATCCACCTCGTAGTTTCACTGCGCCTACAACTTTAGTATCTCATTATCGCAGTCACGCTGGAATAAAACCATATGAATGTCGAATATGTAGAGCAGTTTTTACAAGAAGACACAGTTTGAAATATCATATGTTGATCCACCAAAATCAGACGCGCTTTACATGTGCAGATTGTGGAAAAAAGTTTAGACATCCATCACACTTTAGGGAACATCAACGTAGACATACTGGAGAAGCTCCATTCGGATGTGACGATTGTGGACAACGGTGAGTAGGAATAATTGGCTCTTTAATATTTATAATATATTTATGATTTATTTTTATAAACTATAAAAATTACGATTAAGATATATAAATCGATTTATTTTTAATTAATTTTTGAATCACTTAACTCCTCCGGGACTTTCTTTATTTTGCCTTCAAAGAAAGATAAAAGGATCAATTGATAATTGATAGTTCTTGTGTATAATATTCATATTGTTTTTTATACTAGGTTTAAAACAAGAAATACTTATAAACGTCATTTAAAAACACGTCACGGTAAAATTCTCACAACAATCGGTGAAGTTTTACATCTTTCCGAAGAAGACTTTCAAAAGGTTCGAACCAATCGAAGAAAGAAAGACTGTATCCCAGAAACTGCAATAAATGTCGATAATATTGAGTCCAATATGATCATGGATTTTGCAAATCATGAAAAAACACAAATTGTCACAAATCCAGTAGAAGAGTATGTTCTGAAAGAGAATATTGAGGATATTAATAGAAATTTGGAAACAAAAGCTATTATACAAAATGTTGATAAATGTCTTGAGAGTTTTGAGATTTGTTCAGAATCTCAATCGAATAAGACTGATGGTATAGAGACTGAAATAGCTATAGACTGTAGATATTCTGATAAGAATGACAGAAGTGTTAAAGTGGAACGTATCAATAATGTAGAAAATGACCTGCTACAATTAAAAAATCATTTTTACAATAATTTAAAAACAACCAATAATGAAGAAAATCATATTGTGTATCAGCATAACATTGAAGATCAAGATGAAGTTTATAATTGTAGCAATAGGATACAATGGCTTGAATATTCTGAAATAAAATGTAACAATGAGATTTCAAAGGAAGAAGAAATAGATAATAAAATAAATATAGATCTTTCAGAAGAGTTACACCAAAATAAACTGTTACAAGAATCTATACACAATTATCACAAAATAATATGCGACAGTGATACACAAGAAAAAACTGCAATGTATATGCATTTACAAACTGAACAAGTAGAAACAAGTTCCAATGAAAATAACCAAACATATGATGAAAAATATAATGGACACATTATTATCACACAAAACAATGACATGAATGAAGAATCTAATAAATATGCCAATACTTACAATATTGAAAATAAGGAATGTACAGAAAGTAACAATACTTTATGTACACAGATAACAAATACTTCAGATATTAATATTTTGCAAACGTTTGATGCAGTTAAAGAAGAGGATATGCCACAAAATCAAGATAACAATATACTTCAAGGAAACAAGTGTTTAAATGAATTTATTGCGACTGATTCGATGAAAACCATAAATGTCTCTTCAAAAAATTCTGTTAAAGAAAATCAGGAAATTGATCAACAAAATAATCAGTGTTTATATGTCAATGCTAATCAGTTAAATAGAATAATTACACAAAGTAGGTGTATAAACATACCTCTACATCAAATCGAATTGTATCGCGATAAACAAAATCAATTGCAAACGAAAACAGACAATTGTAGGAAAATTCGAATTTTAGACAGTAACTTACAAGCAATTGATATAAAGCAATCTGACAAGCAAAATACGATTTTGTTTGTATCTAATGATCATCTGAAGAATGGCATTTTTCAAATTGACAAAAATAGTATCAGATACTGTCAAAGTTCTAAAAAGATAGATTTTCAAAATTAAGTGATAATATCTGTACAATAAAATATATAAAGTTTGATGTTAATCACATTAAATTTTGTATTAATGTAGCAATATTAATAGATATGATTGATAGAGATATGCAATAAAATCATTGTAATATATAAGAATTCTAAACAGAACAAGATTAATGAAATAATGCTACATTTTTTGACTTGTGTAAATATTCTGAAAAAACAAAGGTTCTCGATAGAAATATATAAATATTTCTCAGTTTTATTAAATTTAAGAAAAATGATATAACGGGCTAAATCAAAACATCCTTATGATTTTGATAAAATATGCATATGCTATTATTGAATAATCAATAATACAGGCATTTATTTGTTTTACAATATAAGAATTTATTTTACACAATTCTCAAAAC
The DNA here is from genome assembly GCF_003227725.1 of Camponotus floridanus. Classification (NCBI taxonomy): domain Eukaryota; kingdom Metazoa; phylum Arthropoda; class Insecta; order Hymenoptera; family Formicidae; genus Camponotus; species Camponotus floridanus. The sequence continues at coordinate 1,922,346 of NW_020229381.1, forward strand.
ATGATATAAAATATAAGCTTATATACATTTGCATTTATCAAATCTTCAGATTTTATTTAATACAAAAGTATTGTTCAGAACTAAATTTTTTACAATCTTTAATTTTATTCTCGACATATAAAAGTAAATTATCTGAATTTATTTGTAGTTTTATTTATGTATACTACTTATTAGGAATATAACTAACTTATATATATGTTTATAAAATTAATTATAATATGGTAATGTGCCAATTATATAAGTATATTAGGTACATATCAATAATCTATTCTCTTAATGATATGATTTCGAAAAGAAAAATATTTTTACAATATTTTTATTATTTAATTCATATAAAATTATTCAATTTTCTTTTGAGTTGCTATCATAAAATTTATTTTTATAATAATTAATTGGAAACTTTATAATGTTTATATTTCTTATTTCTGCTATAAGAGATTATCACATTATAATAAAATATGCAATTAAATGACATGAGAAAAATTTTACATTTTACGCTTGTACAATAACTTCTTATGAATAATAAATTCAAACAAGGAAAAATTATAAATTCGATAATTAAAAAAATTCATGCACATAAACGATAATAAAATGAAATTATGAAAAATGAATTAAAATTATGTGAAAATAGTGCAAAATCTATAAAAATCTAGATACGGATAATGATTTTTAATACATTTTTTTTGTCTCTTTAAGTCGTCTTCCAAGAAAATTTATTTTTCTGTTTAACATGTAGCCAATATGTTGGCTTAATATTGGATTAGTATTTTATATACAGATTGTGCAAAAAATGACATTATATATGTATATATTTTTTCTTCTAGATAATTATATTTTATATCATCTGAGTGAGTAAATTATAGTTACTTATATATTGCTAAGTTATAAATAAGTTTAATTAAGAATAAGCTATAATTGTTGACATTGAATTTTTCTACATGAATTATGTGTTATATTATACAATTATTCAAAATTTGAAAATCCATAGGTTTCTGCCAATTAAGTTTCAATGGTGCAAACAAGACACAAATACACATACAACTCATTTTTTTCTTTAAAAATGTTATAAATTTCTGAATGTTCTTTGTATGTAATATGTTAAAAAAATAATCTAAATATATAAATCTATTACAATGAAATATAATTCTGATATTACACATTTACACAAAATGTGGATAAGGATAATGATGACACAATTGCGAACATAGTGATCTTTCATATAAAAATAAATTGAATAAATTTTTTCATATATTTTCGAAAAAAAATCCACTTTTAAAAAAGTTTTAAAGAGTTTCTGTCGTAGTCTATTATTTAATTAAATTGTATATCACTGCATTGTGGGTATCATTCTGGTAATTTCTCATATAACTTCAATATACCATTGCTCGATTACACATATCAAGAGACTAACAAAAAAACAGAATTTTATATATGATAATAATTAGACCATTTTCAACATCGACTATAAAATATTGAATTAACATATATAAACTGCTACAGAATATTAATTAACAAAATAGATTATATTATATTTAGAGATACATTTTATCATAGGATAAACCGTGCCTTTGAGATTAAGTACATAAGATTAGACGATAAAAATAATTAAAAAAAAACATTAAATATGTTTATGAATTACAATACAATTAAAACAAATAATCTAAAAGTTATTTGTATTATATGCTTATAATTAATTTTAATTATATACAAAAATATAATATTTTAAATACTTGGGCGCATGTGTAGACAAAGGAAAAAAAGGAATAAATAATAAAAATTATTTAAGAACGTTCGTCAATATTGAATAGTGTTTTTTTTTGTGTTGCACTATTCCAATTTCGATCTTGATTGCTTTTGTCTACAATAATAGCGCTCCAAAGGCGCGAGCCTAATTCGCGCCACTATGTTATATATCGATTATATGTAAGGAAAAATAACTTACTACTCACATAATGTATTTTTCTACGTATTTTTTGTACTTATAAATAAATTTCTAAAAATATTCTGTCTGCATAGGATTTTACCTTAACTTTCTATTTTAAATAAAAGAAGAAAAGATTAAATACACACTAATTTTTAATTTAGTTAAACAAAGTGAATAAAAATTTTTGAGCAAAGTATTATATCCTTTTCAGTGAAAAAGTTGTATTGTTTCGCTCCAGATTAACCGTCTCTTAATATTATATAAAGATGAAAGTGAGGTAAAATGTTTCAATCTTTTCTTTTAGACCGTTCTCTTCAATATACAAAAATTTGTTATTTTGAATTGAAACATTATGTATTTTGATTTTTTACACTTTTGCAGCCTTTGTTTATTAATATTAAAGCTTCTAATTCAGATTTTTCTAAATAAAATATCGAAATATAGGTTTTTCAATCAAATTTAATCAATCAACCTATTTTTCGATGTGTTTGTGATCAAATTCTGTTGAATAGAATTGTTTTGTTTTTATAATCCCATATAAAAGAATTTTCATTGCATGAACTAATTTGTCTACGGCAAGAATAGCTATAGACAAGCTGACTACAATGTAAGTAATTATCCTCTGCGAGAAAATCCTGTTCTTGATTCGCTATTAGATTAGACCGAGTAGAAATCATTGGACTCTTCTCGATTCTTCTTTTTTTAAATAAATATTTGATAAGAAAAAGAAAAACTAAAAATTACTTCGCAATTATATTACAAAAATATTTTCTATATTTTATCTTCTCGATAAATCTTTCGCAACATGAGTTAAATTCTCCCTCTCCCGGAAAAAGAGAAACATTTATATACATATTTACTATACAACGTTAAACATTCGTGACCGATTCGTGCTCGCCAACGACAGCATGCGTGGCCGGCAAAGTTACATACCAGCCGTGCGATGCATGCCGTCCTGTTGCTTTTATTCGGAGAACGGTCAGAGAACAAGGTCGCGAGATAGCTAAAATGGCAGCCGTCGAGCGGTCCGCATCAGGATAATAGAACGTACATGCAATATATATATATATACACATATATATATATATATATATAATAGCCTGATCGTCAGCATTCGATGCGATTCCGCTCGGCGACGTATTTCCTGCTTACTTTAGAACGTAAACGTTACTCGCCGTGTCTTATGTAAATACCTTTGTCGCGGTTTTCTTTTATCGTTCAATTCGCGATGCGAACCGAGTGAAAACTTAATTACAACACAGGTGCTTCGCCGGTACAATTCCAACGCTGTTACATGGCTCGACCTCGTGTAATCGTCGAAAGATCCGATCTATCGATGTCCCCTTTACAAGCGGAGAACGTGACTTTGGTGAACGAATTGTCATCAGTTTTGTGGAAACTAGAAAGGTGTGGAAACCTGAAAGAGAAAGAAAGAAATATTGTGTCAACGTTCCCGATATTTTGATAGAATCCTTAACAGAAATTCCCTCTGTGTGTTCTATATCAATTATAAATCATATATACTTTCTTATTAATATATTTGCAAGTCATCGATCATTAATACAATCGAGTATATTAACATCTGCATTATATATTCGTGAAAATATAGAATATCTGAATAGAACATTAGTGCTCTATAAATGCTCGAATTGCGTTAAGGATTATTAACGCAACACATCGATCCTTTCATCGAGAGTACAACGGATGTTGGTAAAATCTGGAGAAGTAGCGATGCTTGTCCGGCATACGTAACTCGTAGTTACATAGTGTTGTTTCTTCGGGAAGTCTGATGACACGACGCGTTTCCCATCGCCGGTACATATGTGCGCGCGGAATACGCGCCATCGGTGTAAATATTGAACAAGTGACGTAATTAGTTGCGCGAGGCATGATAATAAGCGGGGACGTCGTTACTCGTCGGCGCGCCTCGCGATCAGATAACGCATACGAAATTGTTCCTCTTTTCGAGGTCGACGCACCATTCGTATCTGCTGAGGAAGAACCTGATAAAAGATTCAGTTCAGATCTGTCGTCGTTGCCGGCCTCTCATCGTCATCCAAATTCCCGCGAAAACGATCGAAATGGAGGTAAAGTCTCTCTCTCTCTTTCTCTTTCTCTTATTTTCAAAATATTACATGTTTCGATATCTTCGGAACAATCAAATCCAAACTTTTTGTACATTATTGAAAGATTGTTTGAGAGAGCTGCCTGTTTGAATTGTTTCTGATGTTTCCTGCAATGTAAAATGAAATATGTGAGTATTTTGATTGGAGAATCGTAATAAAAAAAAAGAGTTGTAGGAAAATACAAACGTGTGAGTTTCATAGAATGGAGTCAGTCATGTGTCATATGTGTGTGTATGTGTGTATATATGTGAACACACACACTCTCTCTCTATAATTTTAATTTTTAATAACTCTGACAGTTACATAAAATATGAATTTATAAAAGAAAATAAAGTTTCTTCCAAACTTATTTCACAATTTCTTTCATTATCTTCTAATGTTATTATTCTTAAGTTTTTTTAAATTAACTAAACGAAAAAGAAAACAAGAAAATAGAAGAAAATAAATAAATAAAAATATAAACATAATATGTATTATTATTGAATAGAGAAAAAATAAAAAATAAAACTGGAAAATATTTTCATATTTTTAGAGATACAACTACAGTTGTAAATGCGTAATATTTGTTCTATTTTTTTATAATATATAAAAATATTAATATCATAAAAAATTAATTCTTCAAAAAAACTGGGATTCGGTTAAACAAGAGTTTTCAGATCACATTGTTTCGCGTGTAACATTGTAATGCTGTGTTTACGTCGATATTCATTGAGACACCTGTGTGACATTGACATCTCGTATCTCTCTTTACACATCTTTTAAGTAGATACTAATTTGATATTTTAATTGTGCAAACGACACTAATTGTTGATTGCATCTATAATATCAATAAGTAATATAAGTAATTACATTGTAATTTACAATATAATTATAACAATATCAGATTAAAAATTGTCATCTAAAATATTAGTTAATGCTTCTATTAATAATTTTATAACTGCTTATTTCCTTATTAATATTAAAAATATGATTAATATATCTTTTGAAAGAGAAAAGTACCTTTTAAAAAAAGTTTTTTTAAAAATATTTTTATTTAAAATTCTATTCTTTCTGATTCTTTCTTTCTAGTCTATTTTTCTAAATTTCCAATATATTATAAAACGTTTTGTAAGAATTAAAAGTATCATTTAAGAATTGAAAGAAACGGATGTTATTTTTATTCATAAAGTATTCACGTCTATTTATATGCATATTTTTGATCTTATGCTAATTAGTATTCCTTGATGAATACATGTTTTAATATTGAAAATGTATGGCATCGATAAGTATCCTTGGAGTTTAATTCTTCCGAAATCAAATGATTTAATCGTGACTCAATTCAGGAATAAAACTTATTGTTATAACGAAATGACTTAACGTTCGGCATTAAATACAGCGTATACAAACGTAAATCTCTCTCTGGAAAAAAATATATTACAAAATGTTAGTGCTGATTACAGAAACAATCTAGTTTAGCAACTTGCTTTTTTCAATATCGATTTTATCTTTGATACAAATGAATAAGGAAAATTGATTTAATCAGAGCTATACGTAACCCGATGAGTCTTAATACTACTTCGATCATTGGTTTTATATGGATGAGTCACATCTTATATACAAACTCATAAATAAGTTTCAATGTTCATATTTCTCGATCTCAATTTCTCTCTTTCTCTCTCACACATAATTTAATTACACTGTATTGCAATTATATTTTATAACGTCAAAAAAAAATTAATATGATAGTCGAAGTGTTAGTTAAGGGAATCGTATCGGCCAATTTTTTTTTTACTTCATGCGTTTTTTGAAGGAAATGAGAATGAAGATGCACATTGAGAGAAGAGCGACGAAAGAGTAGTAAGGAGACTCGTGGCCCATTTCTTTTAGAAAGGAAATGGTGATTACAGTTAAGCCGTTGCCTCCATTAGCGTTCGCTCAGTTTTCTGTGGACAGCATTCCTGTTCGGCATTGCGCCACAGCTGCTTACCTGGAAATTCTTTCGAGAAGCTCGGTACCGGTTGTGTTACATATTCCTTTTTTTTTATTGAGCTCTCATATGCCTTTTTTCACACGTCTTTTCGTCAACGTTTAATAGCTGTTTCCTTGCTAGAACGATACGGACGAGACATTAAAAATTGCCGGCATCTGATTACGAGTCCAATTGATTGATGAAGGCAAAGTCTGAGTATGTATTTCTTTAAAATTATAATAAACCTATGAAAGATACAAAAATTAATTTTTACTCTCTGAAGCGAAAAAAAGAAAAAAAATCAAGGATAAGGATCGGAAATCACGAAATAGGAAATATGGATAGATTATGTATTTAGCAATATAATAATAAAAGAAAAAAAAATATTTTAGCGATGATTTTTGCTGACAAGATTGCAATTTCGGTCTGTGTCCTTTTAGGGAAATGTATCATTTTATCTACCTTTTTGTCATTTTACAATGACGTGTCGGGCAATTGCAGAGAAACGCGATATAATTTCTTTCAAAGATAAACTGTGATAACGCATCCGATATGAGTATAAATGATCGATATGAGTATAATATACATAGCATATTATTGTTGCAGTAAACGATTTTTTTTGCATTTCTGAAAAGTTTGTTTTATCCTCTTGCTGTTGCGTGCGTAATTCCATGGAAAGTGTTCGAGTGTTATTGTGAAATCTGAAACAATTTAAATAGATTGTAGTCGATACATTAATCATTTCGAAAGATATATATGCGATGAAAAAGATATATTTGGAATTTTGATGTATTCAACGATAAATTAAATATAAAAGCTTAAATATGTATTTTTCTTCAATTCAAAATCAGTTTTTCTGGAAAAAATTTTTACTTTAATTTTACGTTTGTCATAACTGTCTAAATTTATTAGATACTTTAAAATTAAAATTAATATTGTTAGATTGATATATCTTTTATATATCACCGAATTTCACATACATTTTATTGGAGGAAAATTAAGAATCAAACGACGTGTCTCCTTAGATCTTTATGTAAGAATTTCTATATGCATACAGGCGGAGCACAGACTGGAGCAGTTGAGGAGGGCGACAGATAGAATACAAAGGGAGATCGAAGAAGTCACCGAGAGAGAACACGAATTGCGGAACGTGGGTAGCATTAAGACTATATCCCACGAGACAGTGGATTCTAAGGTAACTTTAAAATATATATTGCCAAATAAATATACGAAATTTGATCTAATTAGACTTTTCTACATAGGTGCGTCGCATGCCGCAAGCTCTAGCCTCAGGCAAGTTGAAAAGAACAACTTCAACGCCGCAGATTCTGGAGGCAGTCAGTCTGTCGCCAAGTTCGACGCCAAAAATGACGAACGGTGTGATATCTACGCGTACAACACCAACACCGTTGCGTTTCGCAAATGTGGCAAGTCAAAAAGGTTTGATGCACAGATTTCTTGCTACACGAGGAAAGATGTATAAGAACAAATCGGGCAGCAATGATAGTTTAAGTCCACCCGTAACACCTACTATCACACTCAATCCTATAAGCATCAAAGCCTTCAATAGAACATTGGAGATACAATTGGAGCCGGACAACGAGCCAAAGAAACCATTGACGAGGAAAGGATATGTTCCTGTTGAACAGAAGATTCAAAAGGAGTTACACGATATGAAGGAACGAGAGAACGAATTAAGGTATTAAAACTGTTAATAGCGTCATAATAAATATTACATTTCCAATTTTTAAAATTAGATTAGAAAATGAAAATTAATCTAAATTTAATCCTTTCAAACTTTTAAGATTATTTTTCCATGTTATTTAATAAAAATGACTTGATCTGTTATTACATCATAATTTTTTTTCTTTTGACAATAATCGATAATATAAATTTAAATAATTTAAAACTCGGAGAGATAATTTATCTATTTGATTTTATGCTTACACAATAAAGGATTAAGGATTATATCATATTGGTGAGATAAATTATTATATATATGAAAATTTCTAAAGAAATTTTTTATTATATTTTTATTCGAATTTTTTATTATATTCGCAAAATCACAATGTGATTTACCTATAAATCTCATTTACCTTTTAGATTAATGAGATCGCAGATGTTAGCCAAATCTCAGCCGAATTTACTTGATATAGGAAACGATAATGATTCTGATATTTATGACGGTTCCGGTTCTCTTAGAAGCGGCGCTTCTACCAATACTCTAAATGAAGATGAAACTGAAAAGGAACATAAAGGAAAACATAAAGTAAGCGACATTTTTGAAAAAACATAATTACAATTGATCATCAAGATTATTAATTTCATTAATTAATAACACAAAATATATTAAATTAGTATTAATTTATAAACAAAGACAATTCTTCCGAACGGTCTTGCTGTGTGATAACTTAATTAACTAAGCGATAAAAATCTCTTTTCATTATATTTACAGCCTAATCCACGACGTCGTAACGTGCTCATCGCTCAGTGGGAGAATCTGATAGCCGCCAATAGAGAATCTCTCGAGAATAACAACGAAAACGATAGTTATTTCTGAAGATCCTATAGTTTCAAGTGAATGCTTGCAGACAATTTTATTCTCATCTTTATCCGGTCGTTATCTGGCAATATAAATATTTGATTGTAAATCAGTAACACAGATTAATATTTCATTATGTTAGGCAACTGTTTTATATTATATAATGAGATATTTCTCTGCCGTTCTCGAGCGGCATACATGTTGAATGTTTAATCTACATCGATTTCCTGTTTATCTCGTCTATATAGTTTATTTAAATGAATGAAGGATTTTTTCATGTTTAATATTTATGCGCTGTAATGTTAATTAGGATACAACATATTCTCAGTATTAAGTTGCTAGAGTATTGAATGTAATTATTTATATAAAAAAAATTTCTTATAATATTTTAAGAATCCATTTTAAGAAAGTAGGAGGCACATATTTTCTTTCATCGTTATTAATGAATGTAATACGAATATGATATGTATTCTCATTTGCAAACGACTGAAAGTTTTTATCATCTAATATATAATCTTCCCAGTGCAAAGTGTGTAAAGTGTCCCAGTGTGCTTGTAATGATTAATTAAAGACCCACTCGATTAGAATTAATAATATGTATGATATTAATATATATACAGATGTATATTAAGTACTTAATTAGTTTTAAACAGATATAGTTAAATCAGTGCATACACACACATGTGAAAACAATTACAATATTAATATTTAATAATTAAATATGTGCAAGTATTTTTATTACAGAATATTACATGCAAAATATTCAGTTATTAGCAAATAAACACAAATCAAATATGTTATTAATTGCAAAATAAGAAAATGTATTTTCTTGATTCTTGATAAAAAATTTATTCTATCAATACGATTAAATATCGAATATATAAAACAAGAATTATTGTACATATATTTTTAATATATATAATATATAATAAATTCATTTAAAAAAACTAAAACTAAAAAAAAATATTTAATTGAATCTTTTCAAAAGAATTAAAATGAATATAGAAAAATATGGTAAAAATATAGAAAAATTATTTGTAAGAGAATTACACAGTAAATTTTTAATTTAGTCTTTCCAACTGCATTGTTTTGAGCTTATTTTCCATCTTTTTTTCTCTCTATCAGTGATTCTTAAATTATTTATAAATTATATCAGTTATATTTATAAATTATTATCAGTGGTTTCTAAATTATTCTGCATGATATGTGACCTAACTAAACCTTAAGCTACATCTCAAATCTAACCTTAAAAGCCGCATGGTCATATAAAATCCAACTTTATAAGAAAAATCCTAACGAAACAAGAGCAGAATTTTTTACATAATTTGCATAATTTTACAGATTATAACATAGATTATGTGTATTATGACGCAATGGCAGACCAAATAGATAAAAATATAGAAATTAAACTTTTAATTAATTTCTCCATTGATAAAGGTATGCTAAATATGTATGAATATAAAAATTATTATTATAATATAATTACTGATTCTACTAATATTTGTTAAAAAACTGTACAAAATTTATCAATAATTGTTCTTTTTTAATTTCAGTTTCTAATTTGCCGTATAATATATGCAGCATATTAAACGGTCAATACGAAGATATAATAAATAGTGAACTTTTTGCATTTATCGAAGCAATAAGCAATAGTGATAATAGCATAGAAGAAATTGTACATAACAATATATCTGAAACTGATACACATTTATCATGGTTATGTATGGGAATAGCTTCATTGTTGTACTTTGCCCAATGTAATTGGACAGGTCCATGTGTTGATAAAGATATTGAATGGTTAATAACTAGAAGAGATGAAGCACTTAGAAACTTATCATTACATAATGAATGTAATATAAATGTACAAAAGCCTCAGCTTCTTTACCTGTCTAAAAAAATATTCTCTAATATTGATTTACAGCTCAAGTATGAAAGTTGCGTTTGGTGGCTATTTAGAACCAATTTATTGCATCAACATATATTAGATGAAACTTCAGGAATAATATTTGAAGAAACCGAGCATATAATATCGCAAATTAATAATCTTGATATATTAAAAGATCCTCTTTGTAAGCTATTATTCAATCTAGAATCTGCTAGATTTTATTTGTATTATAGAAGAACACAAAATTCTGAAGAATATCTTGAATGTGCACAGAGCATAGCAGGTTTAATATTAAATTTAGAAGGAGCAATGGGAAAACGTACAAAATACCAACAAGAAGAAAAAGCACAGTTGTACTTGAAAGTAGAAATGACTAAAGATATTTTTCCATCAGTAAATTGCAAAGACATACCAAAATCTTTGAACTTAAATGACGAATTGAGATTGGAACGCATTGAATTTTCAGAACACAAAGAAGAAATCCAATTAGGTGCATTGGAAGAGGCAATAATTTTAGCAAAATAGTAAGTATTGCTTGTATTGTTCATATGATATAATATTTAAATATTACAATATATTTTAACAGTAAATAGTGTTCAGTTGCAGATGTGTCAACCTAAGCACAAACTCACTGATGAAGAAATTATACTCTATTTGATAGTAAGCTGCAATACTATTATATTTTGCATTTTATTAATAAATATTTAAAATAAATATTGCAATTAATAACATTATTATTAAGAAAAAAATTTTTTCCATAGAAAGTCATAGAGAATACAAAAAATTGGTCATTAAAGATGACTTCTTTATGCTGTCGTTGCTCATTGGAATCTGAAGATAAAAGAACTGTCGAGCGATCTATGATGCAAGCAGAGTCTCTATTAAAAGATTGCAATGATACAAAAGCACCTGTGGCCAGAAGAATGGATCTATTTTTCGCAAGTGGTATGAAACCTATTTGGACATTGGAAGAGAACTGGGCTAATTTAATGTTCAGTCTTGGCTTGGTGAAGGGAGCTCTAGAAGTTTTCATAAAACTTGGATTATGGGAGAACGTGATTATTTGTTATAATGTATTAAATTTGAAACATAAGGTACATAGAGTTACATAAGAGCTTTTACATATACATATAGATATAATGTACGCGTGCGATGCAAAATATAATAATAAGTAACATACATTTGCAGGCAGCTGAAATTATTCAACAAGAACTATCTAAAAAGCCAACAGTAATGTTGTGGTGTCTGCTAGGAGATGTAACTAGAGATGTGAATCATTATGAAACAGCATGGAGATTATCAGAGGAAAAAAGCAGTAGAGTTCAGAGACACTGGGGATTTCATTATTTTACAAAGAAAGATGTTAGTATCTGGACTATTAATTTTCAATCTAAATGTTTTAGACATTAATATAATATATAATACATATATTTTAGTATATTGAAGCTATACCACACTTAAAGTTATCAGTCAAATTGAATAACATTCAAGAGCATGTGTGGTTTAGATTGGGCTATGCAGCATTGCAGGTAGAGGATTGGAAATTAGCTGCTACAGCATATAGACGTTATTGTGCCTTAGAACAATCTGTATGTATGATTGTGATATTGTTATTTGTATAGTTGATATATACAAATTAAAAATAAAATTAAAAGTTGATATATAAATTAAATAAATTAATATAAAAATTTCAGACTTTTGAGGCATGGAACAATTTAGCAAAAGCATACATTAAATTAGGTGATAAACCAAGAGCTTGGAAATCTCTACAAGATGCTATAAAATGTAATTATGATCGTTGGGAAGTATGGGATAATTTGATGGTTGTTAGCATTGATTTGGGATATTTTTCAGAAGTAGGTGCAATTCATATAAATTTGATAATTTGAGTTTCTATTTATATTCTCTATTAAGCTACACACAAATTAATTTGAAGAATATTGTCAATAATTATAAAATTAGTTATCTTTATGATAGATAATATTTAAAAAAAATAATTTGGCTTTGTTTCAGGTTATTCGATGTTACCATCGTATTTTGGATTTGCAGAATAATCACTTGGATATTCAAGTTCTTCAAATATTAACTAATGCTATAATAAACAACATTATTGATGCGGATGGAAATTCGGCATCTCGTTTACTTCAAAATAGTCTGGAATTATTTGGAAGAATTACTAGTTCTAATACAATTAATAGCCCAGATATTTGGAGAATGTATGCTGAACTTGTCATATTGAGAAAGAGAGATATTGATCAAGAGAGAGCAGCGCAATATTTACAACAAGCACATCGTATTGCCACTTCAAATCCAAAATGGTCTCATAGAGAAGAAACAACTCTAAATGTATTGGAGTTATGTCATAATTTGGCACAGGCATATTTACATTGTACTAAAGATATTATAGTTGTCAAAAAAAGAAAAATGTTAGGGAGTGCAAAATTATCCCTTCAGGGAATTGTGAAAAAGGTCAAGGAACAAGAATGGAATAATACAAATATCATGGAACAATTAACAAAAGTTGAAGAGCATTTAACAGTTATAACAAATGAATTGGAACAAATAAAATCTACATAATAAAAATATTCATTCAATATTTCTTATTTATAGAAGAATATTTCATATAGATTTTTATATGAATTCTATAATACAATTGATTGTAATAAAATGACTTTCCTATAAAAAACAGATGTATCTCGAATTACAATATGTCGTGAATATTTAAAAAATTAGATACAAAAATAACAAGTTTTAAATGTTATTAAATTAATTTTTAAAAGAAAGAAAGAATCAGCAGATTTTAAAAATTAAGAAGAAAATGATTTCTCTAAAATTAAAGGCCCACCAAAATTTTCGACATTAGGAAACGCGAAGTATTAATTAAACACATACATTATAAATGCTAATGCTATCTTCTTAGATATACAATCATATATACTATCTTATTGATTTATCTTCCACGCGAGATAGAATAACTTAAAATTCGGTATGTGAGATAGTGTTTTAATATTTTTCATCCTCAGCAAACTGAATATCATATAACTTTCGATTATCAATGTTTTTGCTCAGGTTTTTTTACAGATCAGTTTATATTCAAATAAATTTAATAAAATTATTACCTGTTAATTATTTGTTATCTCGTAATATTGGAATTTAATTCTCCATTTTCTGATAACAAAAATATTTCTCTTGATACTTTGCCTCTTTTTAAATAATTCATAAAGAAAGAATTAAATTAAAATAATTACAATCAGTTTTTTTTTACAAAAACAATTGAATTTACCTGAAAGGAGGGGGCAGGAGGAAAGGAAATAACAGGCACTTCGGCTATTTTTACGATACGCTTCGGATGTATTCGGGATTGTTCGTCACTGCCGAATAATATCGAGTCAAACAAGCTAAAACACGAGATTAAAATGCTTGTGATTGCTCGTCACTCCACTCTTTCATAACTTTACCCAATCTAGCTGTATGATAATCATGATAATATAGTATAGAGATATGACACATATAAATCAATAAATCTATTAGATTCGAAGTTATCTTTGTTATTTTTTCTCTCTCATTATCGCATATTACATCGCACCAATCTGTTATATGTTATTATGACTCGCATTCTAAGGATATTTAAGTTCTGATCTTCCGACCAGTTATTACGAATTACAAGGTGATCAAGACATCGCATTTTTTATTGTTCAAGTTCACATTCTAGTGTCAAGTTATATATATATAATATATATCGTGCACATCATAAGTAAGTTCACATTTTCACATATCTTGAAACGAAAAATGGTATGTTCGCTTAATTATGTGTATTTTCTGCTGTACTCTTTTTTTTTTTTTTTTTTTCTTTTTTGAAAGACCAAATTTACATAATTAATTTACAGTTTAACTATATAAATGCAATGATTTAAAATATTTAAGTAAATAATAATTCATATGTACAAGATATTTTATAAAACAATAAGTCAATTTAATTGCTTTCATAATGTCAATTTCATCTTATGATTGTAATTATTCTAAAAATAATAATTTTAATGACTGCGTTCAGCAAGAGAAGTTACTTTGCAATTGTCAAATTTGTGAATCTGATTGGTGTATATTCTTAGATTCAATCAAAATTAAAAGCATACACCAGGCTCACAAATTTTACAACAGTTGCAAAGCAGCTTTTTTTGCTGAATGCAGCCAATATTGGATTATAATTTTGTAAAGAAGTTAATAAACATTCTTTATTTTAGATGTCGTTCGCAGGGAAAGTTGTTCTAATAACAGGAGCCAGCTCAGGAATTGGAGCTGCGACAGCTGTTCACCTGGCTCAGCTTGGTGCGTCACTGTCAATAAGTGGACGCAATAAAGATAATTTAAATAAAGTAGCCGAACAATGCGGAAAGTCTAAGCCATTTATTGTGACAGGAGAACTAACTAATGAAACTGATGTGAAAAATATTATTGATTTAACAATCAAGCATTATGGCAAATTAGATGTTTTAATTAATAATGCTGGAATTTTGGAAAGTGGTAGTATAGAATCTACAAGCCTGGAACAATATGACAAGTATAAAATAATAATAATCTATGCATACATATTTTATTGAATAAAAATGTATATTCAACCTTAAAAATATTTATAAATATTAGAATAATATATATACATGTATTTTCGGGATTTTCAATACTTTTGTTAATATATTAACATATATTTTTAGCGTTTTCAATATAAACGTTCGTTCAGTGTACCAATTGACAGCACTGGCAGTGCCACATTTAATCAAAACAAAAGGCAATATTGTCAATGTTTCTAGTGTAACCGGATTACGATCTTTTCCAAATTGTTTGGCATATTGTATGAGTAAAGCAGCTCTGGATCAATTTACACGTTGTATTGCTTTGGAGTTGGGACCAAAACAGGTATGCACAAAAGTAAAGGGAATTTTACATACATACAAACAGGGATAATTTGATATTTTTCATATTACTATTTTTAAAATACCATAGGTGCGTGTGAATGCTGTGAACCCTGGTGTTGTAATAACAAATCTTCACCGCAGTAGTGGAATGGATGAAGAACAGCTGAAAACCTTTTTTGAGCATGCCAAAGAAACGCATATTCTAGGAAGACCAGGCGATGTTACAGAAGTCGCAAAGTCTATTGCATTTTTAGCAAGTGATGATGCTACTTTTATTACAGGCGCAACATTACCTGTGGATGGAGGTAGACATGCAATGTGCCCTCGTTAAAAATCTTACATCATATTTTATGCAAACAATATATGATATATTTAACATATACACAATATACATAATATATCGCATTTATAACAATATACTAATATTAATGGAGATCAATCTATATATTTGTACTCTACTTGGGTAGTTGAAATAAAATATAGAAATATGGGGTAAAAATATCTTTAAATTCTCTATTATGGCACAGCCAAAGTATGTGTAATTTATACAATACTCGCCATTGTGAAAAATATAAAGAGCGAGCAACTTTATAAACATCTCCAATCTAATGATATAGGTTCTGTAGAACAGTAAATGAATATTATGTTAATGTGAAAATTTAATTTTTGAGGGGAATCCTCTTTTCATGTTAATAAAAGTATTTTCACTATATAAAAGAAAATTTAAAAAAAATTAATTAGTCAGACATATTAGTTGGATTTATAAATCAATTGCTCAATCTCTATTTTGCCAAAAGAAGTGGCAGTGTTAACAATTTACATTATAGTAAAGATACTAACTACATCATGCAACATAGTATATACATAGTAATGTATAATATAGATATAAAGAACATCTTTTTTATAGTACAATTTATATATAGTTACACTGCAACTTATTCTTCATAAGATGATAATTTACATTGAAGAATGATAACATTGACATACAGATTACAAACATTATATAATGTATGTATACATTTTTTTTTAATAGTAATCTAATATATTTCCAAGTTAGATATATCGCAAATAGCATTTTGGCCAAGTATATATTGAGAAAAATAATAAGAAACTCTTTCTTAATAGGAATAATCTCTTACATCTGAAAATCCAGTCTCCAGAAACAATACTATAAAATAATGTTTCTACTTTAGTTAAAAACATGAAGTATCATGTTTGTTTTTTTTTTTTTCTTTAAAAGACGACTAATATTTTTTTGTTATTCTATTTGGTCTTAATATTATGTTTTGTTTAATTTATGTACAATTTATTATACATACAAAAAATAAGATACCACAAATGTGGTTAGTATGAAATCTCTAGGACACTTTGCATTGCATCAATAACAAAAAAAAAAGAGAGAAATACTAGTCTATGTTTATAGTCAAAGGTACAATTATCACTAAAACTCCTCTGAGTCTCTTTCATTAATACAACTTTGAAGTTGTATTAATTTTGTTCAATAAGTCAAAAACGATTATCACAATAATTTCCTACTGGAATTATGCACATAATTTAAAGCAGATGTGAAAAAATTTCTCTTATATCTGCAGATGAGTTTTTTTCTTCTTTCTCTCTTACCAATAGATAACAACTAAGAATATTTCAGCCTTTACTGACAGGTACTCTGTTATTACTGTTGTTTTTCGAATCTACTGCACTCAATGCTATGCCTAATTGCGCTGCGTAATATGTCAGCATGATAGATACCTGTAGAATAAAAATCAGACATAATTATATTTGCCAACAAAATTATAATATATTCATGTATTTATCGTTCTCTTTATAGCATGTCTGTGTATTTTTTCTTTGGAAGCATTAAATGATATTGTTAATGCACATACCTGAGAATAAGGTAATGGACTATGGAAGTAATGAAATCCGAGCAAAGTGTCAGATATGACAAAGCAAATGCTTCCGATACAACTGCATAATTTAGTCCATGTCCATAACTCCTAATAAGTAAAACATAATTAATTCTTCGCGCGCGTGTTATAATATAAAAATTAATGCCGACGTCACAAGTATTAGAATGAAAAGAGCACAAGCTTATTAGAAAAGTGGTCAATATCACATATGTAAAAAAAACAAAACAGAGATTGTTGAAATAGAAACTGTTTCAATATTTGTATATATATTTGTATTATTGCATAAATTTACCCCAAAGAATTGTACTCTTGATATCGCCCTCCATGCCATAGTAGTGAGTAATACTGTATAAATTGGCACTCCTATTGCTAAAACTCCTTTTAATCCAGGCATTAAAGCATATATGACTGGAAAACAATCGTATTAATGAATTGAAAAAAGACTAATGGAAAGAATCATGATTAATCATCTGATTAATTGAAAGGAATTGGAAACTCCTTCATATTCGTTAATCTTACCAATTGAACAAATCATGTACAATATCGCTCCAAGCGTTAAATTCAGGGGTTTAAATCCAAATGCAATTATATACATAATTTGCGCCATAGCAAACATACACATGCCTGCAGTGAAACAATTAGGCCACACTAATAGTGCGTCGCCTATACAACTAAACACCAACCCTGTTAATATACGTCTGGAAAAAGCGTATCTGTAAAAAGAAATGAGTTCTGTGTCAGTAATGTTAAAGCAAAAGAATCGTTCCAAAGTAAAATTTATTTTATTTATTTATATGACTGATGTATCACAGGTATAGAAATATTTTTTTCTACTTACTCTTTGGACAAATTAATCCCATGCAATAGAATGAAAACAATAAGACTTATTATCGGTAAACATTTAAAACATGCCGTCAGCAGAGATGGTTGTTCCGCAAGTAATACAAAATATACTGACACGCTTTTAAAAAACGGTACCAATTTCGGCCCGATACTTTTAATCTGAAATGTAAAAATGTGCTTGATATTATTATATATTCAGAAATTCATATCGATATTCATTCGATTCATATAGATCGATTCATATAGAAATGATAAAAAAGATAATTAAAATATAATAAATTTATTTATATAAAACGGTGAAAGAAAAGTTTGTATGAATTTACTCATATATGTATATTAGAGAATTTTTTATTTTTGTTAATTATACATGTATCATATCTTTTTATATATAAAATTAATGCCTCGTTTTCCAACAATAAACAAATTATTTTAGGAAAAATTATCTATATATTATATTAAGTCCAAAAGATAATTTAATGATATCAAATGATGAAAAATTTGCTGTGAGAAGATAAAGTCGTGAATATTTTTTATTATCTTTGGCTTATCATTTAATTAAAAATCATTTAATTTTTGGCTTCATATTTAATTACAAGTTGATGATTAAATACTTCACATGAAATATATAAATCCAGGAAAGAAATTTTCTCTAAAATGGAACAAATAATCTATGTATGAAAAATAAAAAATTAAATAGAAAAAAAGAATAATTCTATTTTTTATTTAATTTTTAATTTTTATTTATATATATTATATATTCTTATGTATATACATATAATTATTTATTATTAACTTTTAACATTATTATTATATAATATTATGACTATTACATTCTCTTTTATTTAATTAATTAAAATATTTAATTAATATTATATAAATTTAATATTCTTTATCATATTATCAACATGTTTTTTCATATATGTATATAATTTTCATATATGTATAATAGTTTTGAAAGAATTGAAATATTTATTTTATTCATATTTCATTATACCTTATTCATATGCATTGCTATAAGTATATTCAGACATTCAGTAAAATATTTTTTGATAAACTATTTTTCATCTTTGAAATTTAGTTAATAATAGCGCATGTGTAAACAGATTTATCCATAGTCATTGAAGCCTAATCATTGCTTGACTTAATCTTATCCAGCCAGTTACATGATAGTACATTATCTAATACTGGTACTGTCAGGATGCACAATGGTCTTTGATATAGAGCAGTCACTTTATACCAATCTGGTAGTTTCTCTAATAGCATGTTATTACAATAACAACTGCATTAGATTGATCTTTAAGGAATGTCAAACAGGAAATACGTAATATGGAAATTCTGGTTTTTTGCTATTCACATACATACATGTCTGATCAATATTATTGCCTTCTAATCTTTAATAAGTACATAATTTAGCTACCTTGTTTATATAAAATACTGAAAAAAAATTTAATGACATATAATTGGTTTATAAAACAAATTTAATAACATGTAATTGGTTTATAAAACAAATTTAATGACATGTAATTGGTTTATAAAACAAATTTAATGACATGTAATTGGTTTATAAACAAAAAATAATTTATCATTATAAAAAAATTAAAATAAATCTCATAATATATAATCTTTTTTAAACAAATATTAATTTTTAATATAAAAATGAAATAATATATATATATATTAATGTATATTTTTATTGACACATTCCAAACAAAAAATGTATATATAAATTAGTAATAATTATGTATAACGTTAAAAACTTTATGTATGTGTATGTGCAAAAAATATGGTTCTTTTCCTTACTTTTTGAGAATATAAATTTTCTTAATTTAATAAATAATTTTCTCTTATTTCCTGAAAATAAAATAAAAAAAAGATAATAATTTTCATGTGTTGTGTGCATGTACAGTAGGCGCCAATAATGCCTTAACGTGTGAAATTGGTCGCATTCGAGACTAATAATAACTTAATAATATCTAGTCGTTATTAATCCCGAATGCGACCAATTTCATATGTTAAGGCATTATTGGCGCCTACTGTACAAATAGAAAAAGATTTTTATATTATATATAATTATTTCCACCATACACAATTTATATATATATATATTTCTCATTAAAAAAATACTTAATACTTTTTTTTTATATAAGATGTACAATATATAATATATTTTACATATTACAAAATATATATATATATATATAAATGAATATTTAATTATATCAGTTTTTTCTGATCTCTATATGTAAAAAATATAAATTCGATTAATTATTAAATTCAATGTTCACTCGAATACAATCGATTTAACAAAGAATTAAGTATGCGACTCGGAACAAAGAAGAGAAAACAGTAGTTTTTCTCCGAATAGCAAAACAATGACGGGACTCGGCAATTGACGTGACTTAATCTAAGAAAAAAATAAAGAGCAAGAAAATGAGAAAGGAAAATGAGCGATACATCAAGACATGTCAGTGTGTATCAGCGTAAACAAACCCTGTCAACAACTTCCGTCCCCTTACCACTTGTGTAGGCGATGACATCTCCTCGGTTGAAGGGCACCGGAAAAATAACGCAAGCGATGGTCACCCGAATCGTAGACAAATCGACTGAATGCGAGCAGGACCCGCGAATGCTATCGCCCACAAACTCGCCGTTTATTTATACGACGCTTTCCGATATATGTATCCGCATCACACGCACACGCGCATCGCGCGCACATATAGCGCTGTCACCGGGTGACTGCAAACACCAGCAACATCGTCGATTACTACCAGTATGGCCAACCCGAGGATGCTCTACGTATGCCGGTGTGGAACCTTTCAGCGAATATTAAATTAATCAATGAAATACTTCGAGTAAGCGTTAGATTGATTATAATCAAAACAAAGCATCTTATATTTTAAAGTCAAAATATAGCGCAAACTGAATGTACTTTATTATTTATATTATTAATGTATTATTTACATTAATCTCAGATTCACAAAATCCACTTTTGCTCGAACATATGTTCATGACATGAGATTGAATTAATCGCTCTCACAGTGATTAAAACTACTGCTTCGAAAACGCTACTTTTGAAATAATTGGAATCAACATTTGGTCGCAATTATAGATTCTTGTAAAGAGTTGCACTTCTTGTAAAGAGGTGTACTTCAGGCTGACTTGCATAGATGAGCTTGTATGTATGTGCGTACATCATTTGCATACATATGTATATACAAGAAATTAATCAGCTCTGATATGAGTGCGTATGCATATTATGCTGTGTGTGAAAGGAATCGAATTTCATTTTAAAATCGATTTAGAAATCGATGTTTCGACGAAATCGAATATGCAGTGCTAGCCTAGCTGATGCTGAGTAATTTATATTTTTCCACTGAATAAGCAGAATTGCGAGTCATATTATAAGAATCTGATGTAAAATATTAATAATGGCGAATTGTGTCAATTTCACATTGAATAATCTATTGACGTCTTACAAGAAGTGGATTGTGGCTAATCCGCACTTGCTCTCAGATATTGAAGCTACTGTCAGATGTCTATCCTACTTCAGTTTTGGTTAGAGAAGAGAAAAGTTCTCAAATATATTATATTACCATTTTTCGCCAGGTTTATTTAATTTTAAATCCATTATTTTTTTTTGTTTATAGGACAATTGCGCAATTCAAGTTTGGCTGTAGAACTAATTTACTCTATGCCAAATCTAATTGTGCTGTGTAATGATTTACTTATGTATAGCAGCAAATGTAAGGATTTGAAAATACCTCAATTTGAATCAAAGATTAAGATTTGGTTGACTGTGGTGGAATATACTGAGATACTGCTTGAGGTATCAGCTGAAAAATTGTGGGGTGCAAAGGGAAAGTGGTTAATAATCGTAGTTATACAATTGTTCAAGTAAATATTTAGCATTCCTTTCTTGCAACACATATATTTATATGTTTATATATCAAGTTTCATTTAATATAGATAAATATTTTATATAGGACCATATTGCGACTTTTATCGATTCATGTCTATAAGGAACGTATGACAAAGAGTCCTGCAACACCACCGCTTAACAGAGAAAAGTTTAATAAAGCGGTTAATAGTATACAATCAAAGGAAGGATTTGTGTTGAAAAGATCAGGCACTGTTATTAGAAGTATAAAATATTCAGCTCCTATAGAAAAGCGAACATGGACAGCCTTGGAGTCTAAAATGAATATAACTATGGACTTAACTCCCAAAGATCAGGAATCTGAGAAAAATCAAGAAAAAATTTGTAAATTAGCTGAGGTTGGTTAAAATTTAATATAATATCTTGTATGTGTAACTGATTATTAATGATATTCTACTTCTAATATAGATGTTGTAATATAAGAAATTAAAATGTATTTTAATTTGTATTGAAATTTGTAAAATTTAAAAATAATATTAGTATCATTGAGCTTTTTTTGGCAGAAAAACTAAATAGATATAAAAGAATTATTAAATTATTGTACTATTATTGTGAAAATTTATATAAGTTTTTTATTTAGTTTCATTTTATTTTCTTGTAATTTATTTTTATTTTTTTATTTCATATATTATTAATATATTTTTGATTATTTTTGATTAACCTGTACTTTTACAATTATATAATCAATAAGACAATGTTGTAAAATACATTTTCTAGAGTCTTTACGTGACAAAACCATTACTTCATCTTGGCTGTATGTACATTACTAGTAAAAAGCAATGGCCACCATGGTTGTTATCATTCATTATCGATATAGTCAGGTAATTATAACATATTGAGCTATTATGCATAACTGATGAATTGTGATCTTTTCTTTTGACTGAATTATTATATTATTTGTACACAGTTTGAATATGTTTAATCGCTGTCCAATGGCATTATTCAATAAAGAAGAAAAAGAAGAACTCGTGCGACGAAGGTTAAGTTTATTGCTGTACATTTTAAGATCGCCGTTTTACGATAAGTACAGCCGTGTTAAGATAAATGAATTACTTGATGCATTGTCTACCTCTGTACCTTTCGCCAAGTTATTGACAAATGCTGTTAAAAAAAATCTGCCATATATGCAGAGTATGTATTTTTATATGTGGTCGCGTTAACTTTTCAGAGTGCTAAATAAGTTATGAGAAATACATATGTAACTCGTTACAAGTATAAAAATTGTAGCAAAATCTAAACATTCCGTAATTCATGAATAATCGGAAAAATAGCATAAGTATATATGATATTTTTATATTTCTCTTTATTGTTGCATAATAAATTCTAAAGGAGGGATTTGTAATATTTGTATTTGATATATATTTTATTTTATTAATTTAGAAATAAATTGTGTAATTATGAAGAGCATTTTTATAAAGGATTTTATATAGTTTCAAATCTTTTTTCTTTAAACTTTTATTAATTTTATTTGTGGTGTGATTAATTCATTAGTAATTGTTAATGCATGAGTGTGAAGCAAAAAACACAAAGACACATACAAATACTTAAATAGATTCTCTGATATTACAATTTGTTTTCTGAGTCAAATAATTTTATTATGTTTTATCGATAATTGACTTATATGTTTAAATTTAAGAAAAATGTTTAGTTTTCTTTTTCCAATTGACAAGAACATTCTTAGACTTTTTAAAAGCTTTGTTAGAATTTTTAGTTCTTGAAAATTAAAAATATATAAAATATGCAAAGAATATTTTGTGGAAATATTTCTGCTGTAATATTCATCATTCATGCAATAACTCTTTTGTCATTATACATGTCAAGTACAGGGCTCAGAAATAATTTGTCAGCGCTTATGAAATAGTGTTTTCTACAACAATGTGTTTTTTTTAACACATAACGTTGAATGAAGTCAGCGGTGCATGATTCACGATCTGCTCGCACGGATGATTATTGACCTTCGTCGCTTATTTGCCAATGAAACGGGGATGGCCTTGTCTCTCTCCACACTTTACCTCTGGACGTACGGCTGTTGCGATCTATTGGGAATACCACCAGGCGTTATTATGCTAGTTGCGCACATGCTACATCGTTATTATTATATACATACTGACAATTATAATCGGAAACAATTTGCTCTTTTTTTATGTTGTGCCAGATATTTTGCACATGATAACTTAGAAGGGGATTATATCTTATCGGGTATCGTTACCAAGAATTATCCGTATTACCGAGACGTGAAAGGTCATTCATTATATCTCGTTGACAGGATGCACGAAGTCTAATATGTTCCCCTCAAAGTTATGGAGAAACGGAAGTGACATCGCGACGCATTTATGTATACGCATATATAAATCCGTGAGTTACGGTCTCCGTGTTTTATTTGTTGTATCATTTATACAAGAGATTGTACAACTAATTTTCGGAGATCTCAAAGTTTTCGAAATGAATAAGATTTTACTGTTTTTATTATCGTGTCAATTGTTGCAGCAAATGTGTGCACAAATAATTTTTGAGACTGCTCCAAAGGCAGCTCCAACAGGTATGTACTAGATATATACTATTATTATAAGATAATACATAATATTAATAACCAAAGAAAAATGATATCAAAAATATAAAAAAAAATAAATGATAAATTATAAAAATTATTAAGTATTAGTCTGATAAGTATTGTTAATAATACTTAGGAAAAAACATTGAAATTTAACATTGAAAAAGTACTCAAATAATTGTATCATTTAATACAAAGAATTCCTAAATATTAAAAGTAAAGATTTTACTTTAATTAAATTTAATTTTAATTTATGAATTAATCTATTAATGTTGCCTGATATATATTTATTGATATGTAAATATATACATATACACTGTCGTTTTACAGTTGCTATTGTGAATAATGGGCAATGTTTGTGCTATTCTGGAACTAGTTGTCCTTCGGGTGGCGGCATTGACATTAGGATCGTAAATACGGTAATATTTGTTGATTAATAAAAAAATTTGATATCAAAATGTTTATACATCTACAAAAAATGGTAATTATCAATTCTATATAAAAATTCTATAAATATATTCTATATATTACAATTGTAATATATAATTATATATTATTCGATATTTTTGATACTGATCATTTTATGGAGGATAATCCTTTATTTTATTAATACGACGTTTCAACCATATGGTTGTGGTCCTTATCAAGTACATACTGCAAAGATTATAAATTGATAAATTAATTGACAGTTTCAATATAACACGCTCAAATGACACGGTCATTAGCAAACATAGATTAGAATCTAGACACGATTTTGACTGGTCGAAACCTAATATTTTGCATAACGAAAAATATGTTCGAAAGAGAGAAATTGCTGAGATGTTTTTCCTCAAAAAATTTAATAATAATTTAATCAACCTACAGAAAGACACAGATAATTTAA
Source organism: Camponotus floridanus (assembly GCF_003227725.1). Taxonomy (NCBI): domain Eukaryota; kingdom Metazoa; phylum Arthropoda; class Insecta; order Hymenoptera; family Formicidae; genus Camponotus; species Camponotus floridanus. The sequence goes on from NW_020229381.1 coordinate 1,947,802, forward strand.
ATAATATTTACGATAAAATAATAAAGGTCACATAGTCCCGTCTCATAGCGTTTGTTTTTAGTCTCTTGACGAAGTCTCTCACGGACGCATCAATTTCTCTCTAATTTAAATCTTTTTCATAAATAACGTTTTTGTTAATGTGATTTGTGCAATTTATAAGATCATCGTCTATGCCGGTCTCCTGATTTATGGCTTCGGTATACTAACATTGTTACATTTTAATTTGTTGAGCGTGTTATATATTGAAACTGTCAATTAATTTATCAATTTATAATCTTTGCAGTATGTACTTGATAAGGACCACAACCATATGGTCGAAACGTCGTATTAATAAATTAAATTTCTGGCTAGTTTGGTCGATTACATTTTTCAATAATCCTTTGATTATTCGACTAGCGATAAAGATATTTATTAATTATAATCCTTTATAATAGAAAAATTTATTTTTAGGGAACAACTTGCCCCTCCGGACAAGTATATTGTTGCGCAGTGCCTATAAACGATGGTTGTGGTATTCAAAAAATACCATCTACTCCACATCCTCCAGGACAAGCTGCTTACGGCGCATATCCTTGGCAAGTGGCCATTTTAACCAACGGTAATGTTTACCTCGGAGGTGGAGTACTTGTTAGTCCAATGTATGTCCTTACCGCCGCTCATAAAGTAGCGGGTTACGTGTAAGTAATAAATATGTACGTGGATTTCTGAAGATCTGTAAAGGGAGATTAATTCCTGTCATCAAAATATGTTACAGAAACGGTGGGATTAAAGCGAAATTGGGCGTATGGAATACTCAAGCTACTAACGAGTCTACTGTAGACATTTCCATTTCAAAAGTTACTCTGCATCCTCAATATAATTCTCAGTTGCCAAATAATTTGCAAAATCAGAACGATATAGCGGTGCTTAAGCTGAGCTCAGCCGCTCCAATTGCAACTAGTCCTAACATTAATACAGCATGCTTGACGTCTACACCGATTGAACAAAAGATTGGAACAAGGTACGTACAATTAATATTTTCGCGATATTTAACGTCATTGCATAAATATAACTTTGTTTAATTTGAATTTTCTTTAAGAACATTTTCTTTATCAACAAATATATAATGATCTTTTGTGTACTTTTATTCCAATTATATTATACTTTTTTATATCTAATAATTTGCTAATACGTTAGAATATATTCTAATTTTGCAATATAATCTGTCCACGAATAACATGATAACGCGATTAATCTTACGATATTAATATTTTAAAGATGTTGGGTAACTGGCTGGGGAAAGAACGCTTTTGGACCTAACGGGATGTATCAAAATATTTTAAAAGAGGTAGATGTACCTGTGTTGAGTCATGATGCTTGTCAAACGGCCCTTCGTAAGACGAGACTCAGCGAATTCTTCGTTCTAGACAGCAATTCCATGTGCGCTGGAGGAGAAGCGGGCAAAGACGCATGCACTGTAAGAGAATTATACATATATTGCCTTTTGTTTATATTAATATAGTATTTATTCATTAATTAATTTAGCAATATCATTACAAATCTTTTTTTTTTCTTTAAAGGGCGATGGAGGTTCACCGCTGGTATGTTTAAATAACGGACGTTTTGAAGTTATTGGGCTGGTAATATGGGGTATAGGCTGTGCAGCTGCAGGAGTACCTGGTGTATACACTAATGTATATAACTTTCGTTCTTGGATCATGCAACAAATGACATAGATTGCATAAAAATGTATATTATTATATATTATTCACATTACAAATATTATTTAAGAGAATTGAAACACGTTAATATAAGTAGATAACAAAGTTTTTACATTAGAAAAATGTGTGTTTTAATATTGAATCGTGAATGTATAAATATTATTAAAGTTTTAATGTTAGATACTAACAATGTAATGAAAATATAAATAGATAATTTATCATAAATTTTATCTCAAACATTGAAAATAACAAAATTCATGTTAATTATTAATTTGTATTTTCATATTAACTTGTACATTAAAAATGTTTTATAAAAAGAAAAAGCTGTTGAGTTATATACACAAGGTCAGTTATCACAAACTAACGGTTAACACACACTAAAAAAAAGGAAGTTGATATAATTAGAATATATAGTCTATTTTAGTATCTTAAGAAAAAGTCTAAACAAAAGAACTGTTAATAAAAAGTTCTTTTTTTATCTCAGTTAATATTTAATTTTCTAATTTTTTATAATACTATTATTATGAATTTATATAAAAAAAAGTCAAATATCCAAGTACAAAAAAATTAACATTATGTATGATATACTCTTTGCCTGTAAATAATATTACATGGGGCACACATAAACAATTGATATATTGAATTTTTAATTTTCTTGTAATTGTTCAAATAGACAAGAAATACATAAAAAATATACAGACTTAATATGAAAAATTACATGAAAAAAATAATATACAGTATAATGAAGAGATTTGGTACTCTTGCTTATAAACTTGTGTACTATATTATAAAACTGTGTATTATGATATTAATATAATAAAAATTACATATATATATATAAATAAGGAATTTTGTAAAATGGTATTTTTTATAAAGCCATAATGTAAATCAATGTACAAGTGTTGTATATGTATGTATACATAATATCTTATGTATACATAAGATTTAAACAATACTTAACATAGATTACAAGTTCTATATTTTTTATGATAAATTATGCATTCAATGTTCGAAACGTCTTGTAATTCTGGGATTCTGCCAAGAAATCTAGAATAACTTCGACATTTTATTTGTATCATTATGTAACGCATATAATATATTTGGTATTAATATGCCTTTGGCATTTAATTATCAAATATCTTAATTATTTATTTATAAGTAAATTGATGGCAAAGATTAGAAGCTGAAAAAGATTGCTCGTTATATGCAAAAATTTCAGAGAAATTTTTAAGCACATAAAAATCAATTACAAGATGTAATTGTTACGAATGCAAAAATCATTCAACCTTTGCCATCAATTGCTGATACTAATGAATTCTATGTAGCTATACTCATTTATTGTATTTGTACAATAAATTGTGACGCGCCGCATATTTTTCTATGGAGGTAGATATTTGATAATGCAAAGGGAGCTTAAACAGTTGGTGCATTGACGTGAGGATGGGGAACTTGGACGGAGTGGAACGAAGTGGGATGCGAGACGGGCAGTGATAGTAAATGTCCGCGTTCCATTTCATTCACTTCTTGTTGCTCTGTTCCTCCTATAGAACCTGTCGAACGTGCCAGGCTATTACGTTGTCTGCACATATATGGTGTCTCTCCAGGTGAAGGAGTTTCACGACCCTGTATTATATAAATTATCGTCTATAAATTTTGTATTTACACATCTTATCGGTAAAGGTATAAAACATGAAGGAATTATATGATATAGATGATGATATTTATGTTTCAATAAATACGATGTCTCATTTCGAACAGATATAAAAATTTATGTGTGTATTCAATTTTTATATGATCACATATTATTAACTATATATCAATTTTACCAACTATATATCATTTTATATATCAATTTTATATAACTATATATCATTTTTATATAATCTTGAATTTCGAAATTAGATAAATTTAATAATTTGATATAAGATAGCGATAAGCGATCTTTAATAATTCGAATGAAATAAAATTTCATTAAAACGATTTTTTTTAATATAATAGAAGATAACTATACTTTCAAATGAATGAAATATAGAATTTATGTTGTCGGATATAGTAGATGAACTGTCGCGATCTATAGTCGAATTTGACTCTGATTTTATTCCTTCTAAGCATCGTCCGAGGTACGTTGATTTAGGACACGCAGATCGAGGATTTGTATCACTTTCCACATTATACTAGAGCATCGAACAAATATAAGCATGATGATGTAAAATGATAAAATCACAGGAGGAAAATGTGGCACTTACTTGTTTGGAAGGACCACAGCACGTCGCATGATTGCACGGCTTATCAGTCTTTGGACAGTCCAACACGCAATCTTCCGTGGGAGTCTCTTTAATTTCGCTATTAGAATGATACTAGAATAATAAAAAAGATTATATATATATTACTAATATATATATATATATATATATATATATATATATATATAAATATGTAATAATATATATGTATATATGATTAAGAAGTTTATGAATCGCGCGAACAATAGTGTTAGTTTAATGACTGTACTTCGCGCATCATTGACTCTAGACAAAGGAAAGAAGTTTTGTACATTCTAATCTATCATATGTGTGATTCATGAACAGACAATTTTTTATTCAAAATTCACAATTATCGAAACATCAAATCAAACTTGTATTGTAATAAAAAATTGCATGCATTTTCATTACTTAGTCTTTTGCAAATTTTTGTGTTGCAATGTTCTTACAAATTTTATAACACACACACATACATATTATACAACATATTATTTCATATTTGCTTACGTCAATAAATTCTGGTTGAATAGTCGTAGAATGTATACCCTCATTATGGAAAAATTCCTTAACTTGTTCGGCGATTTTCATATATTCCGAAAGATTTCTACATCTTATATGCGCACTGGCTATAATACGATCACCGGCTAATTGCCACACATGGAACTCGTGTACAGCTAATACTCCGTCTACATTTTCTAGTAAACGCTGCTGTATAGCATCGACCTACAAATAAATTTTCACAAATTTTATATATATAATTACATATATATATAATTATAATTACATTTAAGTATATATAATGTACATAATATATATATATATAATTACATCTAAGATCTTACACTAAACTTATACAAAATCAATATATAAATAAAATATTACCTGAATGTGTGTTGGCACAGTCTGTAGTAGAATTAAAGCTGATTCTTGGAGTAACGGCCACACTGAACGCAAAATAAGAATGACTAATAAAAGCGACAGTGCAGGATCAATATAGAATCTATGGAAATAAAAGAGTGTTTAGAAATTATACAAAATTTTATATTAAAATATTAAAAAACTCGCACATAAAATAATCACCTATAGTTCCATTTTGTAAGCCACACTATGAGGGCAGACACAATTACAATGACAGATCCCAATGCATCTGAAAGTACATGAAGAAATACTCCTCGCATGTTCATTTGACTCGCATCGTGAGTATGACCATGCGCCCGTTTTACTTGTGGTGTCGAAGGTCTATAAGCCTCGTCATTTTCATTGTCGTCTGTACCTACTAAAGTACTCAGTCTATTATGACTTCGAGATATACCATGTGAATGACCATGAGCACTTCCGTGTTCTATAATTATGTTATAAATATTTGAAGATTATATCAGTAAAGTAGATTAATCTCTTATCTATTATATATAAAATGTGCATGATATGGTTAAACCAAGATTAATTAATCAATTAATTAAAAGCAGCAGGAGAATGATGCGATAGCTGATCCTTATTTGTTATAGATATAAAATATTACTACAGAAAATATTGATACACCTAGAATCAATCTTTGTTTAATAAAATGAATAAAATAATATTTCTCCTTTAATATTGTTGATATTCGTTTATTCAAATAGCTAAATGTTTTTCGAATACTCAATTATGATTTAATAGTACATTAATTAGATAATGAAATCGATCTATTAGATATTGAGCAGTGAATTTTTAACATTTACATAATTCAAATATAATAATATAATAATATAATACTGTCATCTGCACAATCTCTTAAAGTATAAACTCATAATACATTTCATAAGAAAACTTTATAAGAATTTTACTTTTGTTATATCTACAAAAGTTTCATATTACAAATTTTGCTACATTAATATTTTTTCTTGTCTTTGGATATGTATACTAGATAATCAACTTTTATCTTGATTCAAAACAAAATCTCTTGAGCATCAATAATAACAGAGATAACATTATGAAAATATATTAAATAAAACACTTTGTACAAACTTGAAAAATATCATTATCCATGACTACAATTAAGGTAGTAAGATATTAAGGTATTGGATGATTAGATATGAAGAATAATTAAAGAAAACTTAAGATACAAGATCACATATTTCAAATAATATTATTCTAACAGCAAAGTAATGAAAACTTTTGTAGAAAAATTCATATCAATAAATATTATTTCCTTGTCTGTATATAAGGATCTTTTTATATCGTATTATTAAACATTTTTAAAGCAAGAACATATATCTTTACATCAACTCAATCAACTTAATATTATATCTATACATATCTTACAATCAACTTAATGTTATATCTATACATATTTTAAATATATATTTTTAAGTTAAAAACTTTACGTTTAAAGCTTTATAGAAAAGAAATAATCTCATTGTGTGACTCACCATGGAATAAACATAAACCTATCACATTCACCAGCAAACCAAGTGCTCCAACTGCCACAAGTAGTTTGGCTTCGTGTATTTCTTCTACCTCGATGAATCTCTTACATGCCTCTACAGTAATACTAAAGCATAAAGCAACCAAGAACACAGCATTTACCAGGGCTCCTAATACCTCAGCTCTAGCCCAACCAAAGGTGTTCTTGGACCATTTTTTCGGTGACATCTGCAATGTAAAAGAGCTTGTAAATTATTGATATACAAAATCATTATCAGTCAATAAAGATTTAATGACTGGATATTTTAACATAATTAGAGACAATTTCAAAGCTTACCTTTACCGAAAGGAATGCCACTACCAAAGCAGCTACATCTGATAACATGTGAAAACTGTCCGCTATTAAAGCCATTGAATTGGTCACATAACCAACTACAATTTCCACTAAAAAAAATAGAGCTGTCAGCCATAACATTGTCAAAAGGCGACATTTTTTTCCTGTATAACGACCCATGATATTTATGCAGATCTGAAAAAATATGAATATGCATATATGTATAATGTACATTGCTTTGGAATAATTATTGAAAAATTATAAAGAAAAATTTTCCTAAAGTTATGAAGCAAAATACATATGATTGAATAACTTTGTCACATTACTGAGATAATAATGAACTACTATAGGAAATATTTTTCTTATCGTGAAACATTATGTCTAATCAGTTAATCCAATTGGAGAGAATAATATCGATTATAAAAGCATATTTTCTTCTTAAAAAAAAAGAACACTTTCAACACATATACTAAAAGTGTATTGTTGAAAATTTCCAGAACCATCAAAGAGATCTAATGAATTCTGATATATTATTCCATATTCTTTGTTTGTTTACGAATTTCCTAGACGCGTTCCTGGTCTGTGGCGCGAGGAATAATAACATACCGAATAAGATATTAGCAATTGTATATTGTGTACGAAATAGAAGCGATTCTCACTTACTTAACGAGGCTCGAGGATGACGAGGTCGCGCGCTACGTGCGCTTCAAGTCATCGCACGTTACAGCAATTTCCTTATATCCATTCCCCATAAATCCAGAAACGAGAAGGAGAGAAAAAGAGGGACGAATATGAATCACGGCAGGACAGCAAGAAAGCGCTATGTGAATCATCGTGCGGAAAAGATCATACGCCACGGATCGAAAAAGCTCCGGGCAAACCGACGGGATTGCGATAAACGACTGCCGGCCCTGACGAGGGACTAAATTTTCTCGACTATCAATTAGACATTAGAGAGGGGGGTAAGGTAGGACGCCGACATTATCGACCGCTTTTCGGTCATTCGATATAAATATTTGAACGTTAAGTCAACGCGTGCGTGTGTCACATAATGTGGTGATTTGACGATTATTCCGAATACAAATTACACGTTTAGAGCATATTATACGATATATTATATGATATAGATGTAATATAGATTTTATCCCTATCTTATCGCTCATCTTATATATTTATCTCTATAGGGTGTAATATATCAAATATATATATCTTATGGGAAGCTATTGTTTCCCATGCATAGAAAACGGTCAATAACACCAGCGCTCTTGAATTATCTTGAAATTCAGGGATAGTCGCGAGAATTTGCTCAGGGTCGACGGTCTTTAATAATACCTCATCAGTGCTCTTCGGAGCGATGTATATATTGTCGCAAAATTATCGCGATGGGAAGGGAAAAAAAGGGTGCGCTCTCTTACCTGCACTGGAGTAGAATTCGTCGCGTTCCGTTCTCCGCGCTCGCGTATCAAGTTACACTAATTAAATGCAGCGTGTAGAGAACGTTTCTGGACATGTTCCGTAGCGCGATCATGCGTACGCGTAAAACGCATCGCTGGCAGGCAGGTACGGGCAAGGCACAACACAACAATGACAATTCGCGGCGCTTACTGCGCTGGTCCTCCTCTCTCTCCTTGTCCCTCTTCCCTTTTCACGTAGCACCACGATCAACGAAACATCACAGATGTTGGCATCCGCGAAGCACCGATAGGGTTCCATCCCCGACCAATAGCATCGCGATATATGGCCGAAATCGTCCAACGACGTTCGGTGGATGCGATCCGGATGCATCTCACACAATGCGTATGAAATCGAGATGTCATACATATATGTATGAACGTGACAGATGTCGTTCCATTGCTACGTTTTTATTTGCATCAGACTAGACCTGTGATGATTCATCTCTTTACCTTTATTTATATTTATATTTATATTCATTCATAGATCATAGACTATATATAATAAATTGATTTAGAATGAGCAATCTTTAATAATATCTCGTCCATATTTGATCTAACATTTCTGGCAGCAAATTTCGGAACGCACAGCCACAGTTTGCCACGCGGCACGTTTGAACAAATTTGAACTTGACAGATTTTTATTATTTTATTAATAAAAATTTTCGCATCGCGCGGATCCTCTCTTTCTCTTAAACGTATTTCAATTTTTAATCCACAATTTAGGATCGATCGTGCAATTATTAATATACTGTTCCATATTTTGTTTTTTAAATCTCACGTTAATTTCGTCCTCTCCTTCCAATCTTAATTATTTAAAATTTTCATAGAATTTAATCTGAAACAGCATTTGTTGTGCAAACTGTGACATATGTAGCACGATTTTTAAAGAGATTTTATTTATTTAAAGTATTTTGTAATTTATATTGATGCAAATTTTTTTTTTCATTTCACGTACACACCACGCACACGCATACACTCGTGAATACACGATATAGATCTCTAAAAATTTGTTCATATGAAATATAAAATAGTGTTTTCTGTGTATATGTGAAGTTTTTATACAACTTAAATTTGATACACTAGTCAATCCTCTGACTGTGATTTTTATCATGCTATGCATTTCATGACGTGAAAGTAAGTGTGAAATACGTAAAATGTAATAGCGAGTTGTATCTTTATTATTTCAAATATTTGTAGCACAGGCACAATACTTCAACTTGATGCTTCCGAATAAATCCGGAATTGATCAATCGGTCTAAATGTCAGACACGTGTGTAATAATCACGTGTCCTCGCAATAATGCGAAGTGTCCATTTTTTCAAACGCAAAAGATGTTGATGTGAAAACATAATTCCCTTCCCAGCAAACATGGTGACGTCTAAAGACATCTTAATAACGTTTTAATGACGTATAATACGTCAGACGTTTTTAAACATCATCATATTTGCTGGGTTTTTTTGTATCTTCTTCGTTACACAATTCCGCAGCGGCTTTGATATATATTCGCGATTCCTTATAAAAAAAATTACAAAATAAAATGTACAATTAGACTGGAAGAAAAATACACGTACAAAATCGATACACTTAAAGGCAACATAAGTACATGTTATAATTATACAAAAATTTTCATGTTATAATGTTCTTTTTTTTTAAGAATTAAACGGAACCTCGTGTATGGTATATGCTTTTAACTCGGCAGTGGTAGGAGATACCAGAATTTATTATTGATAAATATGATAAAAATATTTCTCTTATAAGACACAAGATAATAAATGCATCAACTGTGACATCATACTTATGGATTTCAATATTATATATCAGATTTAGATGTAACATAAAACACGTGTGTATATGTGAGAGGTAAAATATTATTATATATACAAAATGCGAATCGTAATATTCATTATGCGAAATTAATTGTTTCCTTACTGTAAAAGCTAATCTGAAAGTTCGTATCCTGCACTTGAATGATTGTTTTTAAACTATTACGTATATTTTTCGCATTTTAGTATATAAAAGAATATTATTATTTGAATAATTTAGAATCAATATATTTTTAATTAAAAAAAATATTTAAATATAAAAAATTTGTGTGATATAGTAAAAAAATTTTTTTACAAAGTTGCTGTATCTTTAATTTTTTTTTCTATTCTTCTTTACACTTATTAAAATTAATGTAAACTGATTTGCGAATTTACACGTGTCAATATATATATATACAATTAAATGTTTAAACATATGTCTTTTTAGAAACAAACACCCAAATTACTATCCATAGGATAGAATAAGATTGTTACAAATTTCGCATTAGAGTAAAAAACTTCAGCACCACTTTTTAAAAAAATACAATCAACAATTTACGGAAATCCCGTAAACAAAAAGACTATATAATACTTATTCATATTACATCATTCTACTTAATATACTCTATAAATGCTCGTTCTTCACAAAATGACAGAATACAAAACGCACAGAATCTTAAATGTCTAAACAACTTAACTTTATATTACGTATATTTTTGTAAAAGAGATGATATTTCGAATGATAATTTAATAACATCGTAAAGATAATAAATTATATTGACACTACGAATTATTTAATTATGAAAAGTGCGTCTTCGATATAATAATGAAAAAAAATTAAGAAAATAAAAATATTGTGTTATTATGATAAAAAAAAAATCATTTTTGTGTCCTATATCACGCATTAAAAGTATTGTAACATTTCCAAGTTCAAATATTTTTTCGTTGTGTGTATGTTTATATATATATGGTACATCATTTATTATATAAGCTTATTAATATTCTTTTTTCATAGCATGTAAAAATAAATCTTTAAGCGCATTTTATAAATAAAGTATAATTTTTAAAAAATATTCGACGTTTATAATTCAGAAAGTAGTTTATTGTTATTTAAAATACGATTGACGAGTTATTTCATATCTAGCTCTGTAGTACCATTGCCGAGTTAAAGATGAACAGGATCCAGAGTGTACCATACATTTGAATTTATTACAAAGTCACATTTATTATCTCGATTCAGCTATTCCAGCATCATCGATATATATATATATATATATATATATATATATATATATATAATATGTGAATTTAGTAATTCTATTTACAATCTATCGAAATAAACGTAATAATATCGTTTATAATGGTGTGTAATAGCGTTTCTCAAATCTTTTCGAAATTTCTTCTCCTCTCTTTTACTTTCACCTCGTTGATATATATATATTTATATTTTTTTTTAATAAGTGTGCTGAAAAATCGGTATAAATGTAACCTACGAAAAGGAGTAATATTATCGCGCAATAATCGTCAATTGTAGCTTAGATAAAATTTGGAAGAACTGTAACGCCATTTTTTCCCTTACGTTTTCCTATTTCTACTATTGCCAACGCTACTTTATATCCGGTACTTTTTAAAAAATCGGATACTCGTTAAATAATTACGTCACGAGTACGAGGTCGATTAAACACGTCAGTTTTATAATTCGAGCACCATTTGGCTAACGTTGATAATAATTAGCAGTGAATTGAACAAATGAAATTTCGAGTCTAAAATCGCTACCCCGTAACCCTCGTCTTCTCGAATCGCTATCATTATTTATGCTACGTTGCGACATTGTCGAGAAACTTCGATTGATATTAAATACGATCTAACGCTATAATCACTTATATCTAAATCACTACCATCGGTACTATCGACGATGAGCGTTCAGTTAGTTTCTTTGACTGCATCTCGCGATGTTGGCAACTACGGCATTTGACTAATACTGACTCGCTGTCTTTCCTAAGCTTTCTATTTCTTATTCGCTATCATCACATCTAATAATTATTTTTTTAAATCGAACAACGATTCTTTATTTTATCTATCAATATTTTCAATTGTCTTAGCGACCAACATCGTATGCTCGAAAGCAGCAGCAGTAAAGTTTGTTTTATATAGAGAGTGCTACAGGTCTTCCACAATTTTTCTAAGATAAGTAATTAATTATTTCGTAATAGTTTTGCTAACCAGCGACCGCCCGCCCTATTTGGCTTGGGCTGGGATTCCGGGGGGACGTAGGGCGGCGGTATGGTATTTTTTTCTTTTCTTTTTGATTGGTATCGATCTAAATCTAATATTTGGACGAAGTGCGAGGATGGGTCGTGCGTGCTTTTGCTTTCTAAGTCGAGCGTGCGCAAATCTTTATAAATCGTTTTTTTTTTTACTTTTAGCCGTAAGCTTTACTTTCTTGTTTCCTTGTGTGACCAGTTACGACTTATCGTCGTTAATTAATAATTAATTTCCTCGATACGTATATATTCTCGAGAAAAAAAAAAGTGAAAAGAAGGAGAAAAGAATATTTTTTGTTATTACGTATGAAAAGAACAAGGTGAAAAATCATAGAGCAGCCCTGAGAGAGAGCGAATAACACGCTTGTAGGAATAATGCATGTGCGCCTGTGTATGTGTGTGTGTGTGTGTGTGTGTGTGTATTGTGTATGTGTATCTGAACATATGGATCTCTCATACGAATGAACATTTCACTCAATGTGTAAATTGCGAATTTACTTATAATTTACTCCATTAACGTTTGCTTTAACCTCAAGTCTTAAGAGTCGTGTGACGCGAATCTGCGCACCCGTGCCTCGAGTTTGTATACAAGTGACAACCTTCTACGCTGAATATCGACACTTCTGTAACAAGAATCAATGATATTGTACATGAGAAAAATATTTCGACAATAATAGTGCATTAGATCGCAGTCTAGCAAACATATGTACATCTTACCGTCAGGTAATTCGTATAATTTCCTAGGAAGAGAAGCGAAATAGGGATGTGCTAACGCTTCTTCCGCTCCTATCCGTTGATCAGGATTCAGTTGCAGGAGCGACGACGCCATACTATCACCTTCGGCGATGTCGTAGAGCCGGGGAAACGAGAGCCCCAGTTTCCGCGGTGGATAAAATAACAGTCTATGTGCCTTATATCCGGGCAAATGCGTGACACCCGGCCAAGTTTCCTCGGTGGGTGTACCCAGCACTTTAAATATCTTATCGAGTTGGTCGTACGTACAACGTACACCTGGGAATGTCGGTTCACCAGTTAACATTTCCACAAATATGCAACCTACTCCCCACATATCGAGCGAGGTGGAGTACTCTGTGGAACCTAAGAGAACATCGGGCGGCCTATACCATAAGGTCACGACCTCGTGCGAGTATGTATGCGATGGCACAGATTTTGCTCTCGCTAATCCAAAGTCTGCCAATTTAAGTTCTCCTATTTCGCTGATTAATAAATTCTGCGGCTTTACATCTCTATGCAGGACTCTCCTAAAGATATTCGATAACATAAATTAATCAATGCATATCGCATACATTGGTATTATACACTATGTATTTGTAATTACCTGCGATGACAGTACGCCAGTCCTCTCAATAATTGAAAAAGAAACAATTTAACATTACGCGGGTCTAATCCTCCGTTACCGGTTCCATACCTCTCCATGTATTGCGACAAATCGGTGTGAACGTATTCGAATACGAAGGTGAGCGTCTCGCGAGTATGAATAATATCGTGCAAAGTCACGATATTGCTATGTTTCAACTCTTTGAGGAGACTTGCCTCGCGAATGGCAGTAAATGGAGCTCCTTCCTCCTCTTGCAGTCTAATTTCTTTAAGAGCCACCACCTGATTAGTGAGGTGGCTGTAGCCTTTGAACACTGTGGCGTATGATCCCTCTCCCAACTGCTCCAGTTTTATATAAGCCTCGGATTTACCGAACGGAGAATCTCCCTGTCGAGTCAAAATGAAGGATTGATGTATATTAATGTGTACCATTTTATTAGAAAATAAGCCTACACAAATGAGCAAATGTGTAGAGCATATTACCCCAAAAGCGGAGAATCTTTTAGTTCTTCTAGGTGGATCCGGGCCGAGAAAAACCTCAGATTTGGGCCGTGGTGGACGTCGGGGCCGCAGGATTACCCTAGCTTCTTCCCGTATATCTTCATCGAGAAGCTTGGAATCGCTAGAAACCGAAAGCTGCCGATGCACTCTCTCATGGTCACCCACACCTGTCCATTCTATGACAGTCCAATTTCCGAAAACATTCTTAAAATAATAGCAATAGAAGTATACAAGATTATACATAGATTTTTATAAAAACTTATTTGAAAATCTGAGAGTACATCACAAATTATATTATATATGTATGTTTAAATCTTCCAAGTGAAACTTACCATAACGACGATCTTTATCCACAGGTATGTTGCCATTTGGCTCCAAGCGATCTAGGAACTCCTCAGAATAGCCATTGTATGGCAATTGGCCTCTGGTTGCTGCATCATCAGCCTCTTCTTTTGATATAGCTATAATAAAATGAATAATATTTTACAATATTTATTTTTAACAGACACAATTAACAATTTATAATTGTATCATATTAATAAATTTATACAGCATTAGGAAAAATGTTTATATTTCAATAAAATATGTGTAACGTTAATAAACAAGTCTATAAAAATGTTATGTTATTTAAAATTGTGATTTGCTTGACATTAACATTTATTAATATTATCAGAAAAATTAAATTTATAAACTAAATTTTTACAAGAAAATACTATTTTATATTTTATTAATATAAAAGCAATTATTTTGAAATACAAGATATACTTACAAAGTCGTCCAAAACTATGACTGAGACGCTTTTTTAATTTTTGTACTCTGCTGAGAGCACCACCTTTTTTTTCTCGCATTGTCACAGGCCCTGCATACAAGAAGCATAATATTTAAACAGTTTGAAATATCAAATATACTTAAATTGAGATAGCGCACGACATCTCATAATAGAAGGCCAAGAACATCAGAGTAATTTAGACACAATGATCATTATATGACATGTGATGACATCATATGCTGTGCTATGCTATATACATATAAGTATATAGTGTGTGTGTGTGTGTGTATACACACACACACACACACACACACACACACACACACACACTATATATATACATATATGTATATAGCATAGCACATATATATATATATATATATAGGTGCATATGTGCTTTTGGATCTTGATAATGACAATAATAGAGACACATACAAGTATATATCGCAATCTTCTCAAATGACACTGGGAGGAATATAATAGCGTAAGAAATTATGTAATAAAAGAGCATATATATATATATATATATATATATATATATATATATATATTTATATGCATCCATTATTCGTTCCGTTTCAAATAAAAATCTGATATTCTATGCAAACGTTGAAAAGGAATTTTGCTAAATTTATCAAACAACTTGTAGTTGAAACAAAGGATGTATTTGCGAGCCTAAGTGAATAATATATTTGCTGTGATACAATATCATAAAGTAAAAAATTTATACTTCTTATTATACAACTGTCAAAACATAATGAGTCATTTAAACAGAATCTTATCTCGAGACATTTTAATTTACCCTAAAGACTATAGATCAATATCGTTCATTCATTCATTCATTCATTCATTCATTCATTCATTCATTCATAATACGAAAGATAATAAACGCGGTTTTTATAAAAGTGAAAATATACACAAGACTATATGTACTTTTCAAGTATCGCGGCAATTTGCTCCTGAACTAGCCTGAACTGTATTATTCTTCTTGGGACGAATCGCATAAAGCAAACTCGCGAGGCACTCGACAAATGCAATTAAAACTTTGCAACTGCCATATGTGTACGGCACATATACACGGCGCACAGCACACACTCAACACATAAATACAGCATAGTTATGCACACATAATGTATGTACATATACCACAGTTACAGCGCGAGTCAACGGACTAATAGACATTAGTAGTTTCACAAGAGGGTGAAATAAAATTACGGGCGAGTTGACAGGCGAGTCGAGGTTTTCAAGCGTCGAGCGCGACCGTCTCACGCGTATCTCGGGAAAAAGGAACGGCGCGATTTGAAAAGCCAGTCGGCCTCGCCATTGGAATATGCCATCTCGAGACGATAAGCGCGCGCGTTTATTCCTGCCAACGAATGCGAATTCGAGTCGCCGGGTGAAAAAAAAGCGAGCGCAACAACACGCGCGAGATACATACTGCAACTTTGTCTCTCTTTCTCCTCTGCCATCGATAAGAGATACTTGACACGCACACAAGCTCCTCATCTCTCTCCCTCTCCCTCTCACCGTCCTCTCTTGTCTCTGTGCGTCCTCGTCGCGCTGCCGATCGTTGTCATCCTGTCCTTCTTCCATTTCCACGATCCCGGAACGGAACTCCCTTTACCTCTCTCTCGCTCATTCATACTCGTATGTACCCTCTCTCTCCCACCCTCTCTCTCTCTTTCGCCTGGTTCACATGCGCGCACAAAAGCAGCCGATGAAGAAACGACAAGCCGGACATTGGAAGAAGCGCGAGAAAAGGAAGCGCGCCAAAAGGAAGGGAAAAAAGGAAGCACTCGCCCTCCGACTTACCCTCTTTGCTCTTGGAGGCGGTCGAACCCTTGTCCTGACAGTACATGATTACTCATTCGCTCTCACGCACGGGACACATCACATATGGGCGGTGACGCACTCGGGTGCGTGCGTGCGCGTGTGTGTATGTACGTATGTGTGCACGTAGGTGTGCCTGCGTGTACGGGCGTCCGTCGTCGTGTTTTTTCTCGGCCGATGCTCCTGCTCGTTGGCTCGGGTGGCGCGTGTCGTCGGCCACCTCTCACGTCGCTCGTTCCGTCTCGCGCTTCTTCGACGAGGCACGCACGCTCCCCGACCCCGACGCGTCGACTCGCGCCATCAAGAGAAAAAAGACCGCCTCCGCACTCTGCCCGCGGACGACGACGACGACGACGGGGACGTCGACGATCGTCCTCGGGACGGTGCGGCCGTCACGACACCGTACCGGAAATTCACCACCACTGCCGAAATCGCCGCCACCGAGGCTCCCCGGTCCGCGAGCGTGGCAAGGTTCACGTCGATTCGCTCCCTCACTCTATCTCTTTCTCTCTCTCTTTCTCCGTTTCTTTCTTTTTCTCTCTCTCTCTTTCTTTTTCTTTCTCTCTCGACCGAGATCACTATCGTCGGCCGATCCTCAACCCTCCCGCTGCGCTGTCCTGCTGACGGTGGGTGCTCGCGCACGCCACCACTATCTCTGACAAATCATCCGCGATCGGCCGACCATTCGACTCGGAAGCCTTATCTCGCTCTTGTCTTCGCGGATTCTGCCCGCACCACCGCCGCGTACAAAAGTCGCGAACTAGCCGACTCTAGCCGAGATGCGTGCGATGGAACCTAGAGCGACGACTGCGCGCTAGAGAGTTGCTCCGGAAATGTGACAGGAGCTGTTTGCTCCGGGAGGACGGCAAACAGCTGATTGGTTACGCCATATTGTTGCTTTTCGAAATAGAGGCCTATAAAATAACTAAAACTAAAATAACTAAATAAAATAAAATAAATAAAACTAAAATAAAACTAAATAAATAAAACTAAAATAAAACTAAATAAAATTAACTATAAATATTTTATGTTCATATACATTTTAAATTTCTCCCGTCATTTCCTCTCTCCATAAATTATGCAAATCCGAGAATCATTGGAATCGAAAGGTCTCGATATCGATGGACATCGAGATATCGATGACTCCGTCTGCATCTCTGGCCATGTTCTCGCGCGTCGTTGCACGTGTAAGTGTACGCTGTTGCCTTGTGAGTCAGCAAAAAGAGAAGGGTGTCGGTCTGTTGCTGCGGCTGTTGAGGGCGAGTGTCATCGGAAGGAGCGAAGCGCGTTCTAGCACGAGTGTATCTGCGTGTGAGGCAAGCGAGGCAATCATGTCGGGCGATGAGAAGAAGCCGTTTCGCCGTCTGCCGTTGTGCGTGCGTCCCTATCACTACGACATCTCGTTGACGCCGAACCTTGCCACCTTCACCTTCGACGGGACGGAAAGCGTGCACCTCGATGTAAGTCGCCGCTTGTAAATCGTCAGCTGATTCCTGTCAGCTTGGTGCGTCGTCTCTCTTTTGAATAAGAAGAAAGTAGAGAAAAAACTAACCAAGAAACATAACCAAAAACATCCGGTTCTATTTGAGTAGCGTTTAAGTTTCTGTTTGATAAGCAAACATAAGGCGCGGCCGCCTTATCTATACCTACGTAATTGCAGGCAATTGCGACTTAAATCCCTCGGCAGCTTGCTCGTTAATTTCGAAGCTTGTTTCCCTGTCTATTTGCCGATATTATCTTCTTTTTTCTTTTCTCTTCTTGTCCTGATTTCTCTTACAAAACGATTTCTTTTAATTGATGATTTGTTTGATTGGATCGCAGGTGGAGCAGACGACTGATACCATTGTATTGAATTCCTTGGAAATTAATATAAAAAGCGCAACTTTTAATGGAAATGATGGTAAGGCCATTTCTGCTGACAAAATTGAACTGTCCGCATTGGAAGAAACAGCCACGTTGGTGTTTCCTGAAAGTCTGCCACTTGGTAAAAGTGGATACCTGAATATAGATTTCATAGGCGACATCAATGACAAAATGAAGGGCTTTTACAGAAGCAAATATACCAGGTATAAATCTAACAATGTAGGAAACGTCAGAAAATTATTGCATTCAAATCTCTAATTAAAAAAAAGAATCTTTTTAATAATGCATCTTGATTATTTGTAAATTTTATCTCCTGAAAATTATGTAATAGATGCATAAATAATAATAATTTTTAAACCAAGTATTTCACATCTTTAAATGCAAGATGGTAATTGTAATATATTTATATCTTACAATATAAAAGTTTTTCCCATATTAAAACAATCTGTCTAAACTTCACAGTTTTATATCAAAGATCTTGTGCATTATGAAATGTAGTGAGAATCTTTAAAATATAAAATTTTTTTGTTTTCAGAGAGGATGGCACTATTGAACATGCAGCAGTTACCCAATTTGAGCCAACAGATGCTAGACGTTGCTTTCCATGTTGGGATGAACCAGCACTCAAAGCTACATTTGATATTACATTAAAAGTGCCAACTGGTCTCACAGCACTTTCTAATATGGTAAGCAGTGTGCAGCATCTGCAATATCATTTGCTTTTTTCTATTATTTTTTCTTTTTTTTATACTAATATTATATATTTTTTGATCATTAAAATATTATTTTCATTATATTTTATGTATCACGCTTTGAATAGCATTAATGTATATATGAGTATATTTATATACATCTGGTTTGTGTTTTTACTTTCAGCCTGTGAAAAGCAAAGTCACGAACGGCAAGTACGAGATATTGACTTTCGAAAGAACACCTATCATGTCAACATACTTAGTAGCTGTAGTGGTGGGTGAATTTGATTACATAGAAGATAAGTCTAGTGATGGTGTGTTAGTTCGAGTTTATGTGCCCAAGTCCAAGAAGGAGCAGGGCCAATTTGCATTAGAAGTAGCCACAAAGGTATTGCCCTATTACAAGACTTATTTTGGAATTGCGTATCCTTTGCCGAAAATCGATCTCATAGCGATCGCCGATTTTTCGTCCGGTGCTATGGAAAATTGGGGACTGGTTACATATCGTGAGACCTGTCTGCTCGTGGATCCGCAAAATACATCGGCAGTGCGGAAGCAATGGATCGCATTAGTAGTAGCACACGAATTGGCACATCAATGGTTCGGTAATCTTGTAACGATGGAGTGGTGGACGCATTTATGGCTGAATGAAGGCTATGCATCGTTCGTAGAGTTCCTTTGTGTCGCCCATCTATTTCCAGAATATGACATCTGGACGCAATTCGTGACAGATACGCATATTCGAGCGTTAGAGCTGGATGCACTAAAGAATAGTCATCCGATCGAGGTTCCGGTCGGTCATCCGTCAGAGATTGATGAGATCTTTGATGACATATCGTATCATAAAGGTGCATCCGTGATTCGTATGCTGCACGCATATATAGGTGATGCTGACTTTAGAAAGGGCATGAAGTTGTATCTGGAGAGACATAGTTATGCCAACGCAGAGACCGAGGATCTTTGGGCCGCGTTGGAAGAAGCCAGTAATAAGGCTGTGCGCAGAGTGATGTCTTCGTGGACTAAAAGACAAGGTTTCCCTGTCGTCAAGGTCGACTATCGTCAAGAGAATGGAAACAGAATCCTGTCATTGTCTCAGGAGAGATTTCTGGCTGACGGATCGGTGGACAACGACGTGGACAACACGTGGCTCATACCGATAAGCGTGAGTTCGTCTCAAAATCCGAGCAAAGCAATATTCGACGGCATTCTGGACGCGAAAACGAAAGAATTTGTCATCAAAGATGTTCCCGAGGGTACATGGTTGAAAATCAATCCTGGTACAATTGGCTTCTACCGGACTCGTTATAGTCAATCCGCTCTATCACTTTTGTTACCTGCAATCAAAGATCACACGTTACCTCCTCTGGATAGATTAGGTTTATTGGATGATCTCTTCGCAATGGTACAAGCCGGTCATGCGTCTACCGTAGAAGTGCTCGATCTCATGCAAGCGTTTTTACACGAAGATAATTATACTGTGTGGTCTACTATAGTAAATATCTTGAGTAAAATTAATATTCTTATCTCGCACTTAGATTTTGAAGATTCTTTCAAAGCGTTTGGACGTAATCTATTTCGCGATGTGAATAACAGATTAGGCTGGGACCTTCAACCGAATGAAAGTCACTTAAACACTTTACTTAGATCGCTCGTGTTAGGTCGTATGGCGGCTTTAAATGATCATGATACCATTGAAGAAGCGAAAAGAAGATTCGAACTTCACGTGAATGGTATCAAGACACTTGCTGCCGATTTGCGCAGTCCAGTTTATCGAGCTGTGCTCTCCGTAGGCGATGCCGATACTTACCAAACTATGATAAAATTGTACAAAGATGCCGATCTTCAGGAAGAGAAGGAACGGATTCTGCGAGCACTCGGTGCAATCAAGGATAAAGTGCTGCTGAGAAAAGTCTTGGATTTTGCTATGAGTGAGGACGTCCGTGCTCAGGATACTGTATTCGCAATCATGTCAGTGGGTCTGTCATATAGAGGACGTCTTATGGCATGGAACTTCTTCAAAGAAAAATGGAAGACCTTATTAGATCGTTATGAAGGCGGTTTTTTGCTCGCGCGATTGGTCAAATTCACTACGGAAAACTTTGTCACCGAAGAGCAAGCCAAAGACGTAGAGAGTTTCTTCGAGAGTCACCCGACACCGGGCACAGAAAGAACTGTGCAGCAGTGCGTGGAATCCATCAGACTAAACGCCGCGTGGCTCGCCCGAGATAAAAACTCAATCAAAGAATATCTTACAACTAAAGTCTAATATATAAAAATAGTTTTTATTTTTTTCTGTTACCTTATTTGAGAATCAACATAATAGGTTTGTTTTTTTCAGTTGCATTAGTTCTGAACTAGAACTGACGAGTACAGTGAAAATTTCATAGGTGCAGAAATATAGATAGAAACGAAAAGAACACCACAGAGTGCAGAAATTAACATGGCGCAACATGTGATTCCAGATATGCAACACCCCTTTTCTCCATGTCGATAAAACTTTTTTTTTTTATACAACTAAAAAGTTCTAATATAATTAATATAAATTAAAAATATAAATTCAAAAAGCTAAAAAAGATATATATCATATATTCTCTTTATATTTACTTTTTTAAAATTATGTTAATATTTAAGATTTTTCACTTTATATTCATTTTTTATTATTATTTTTGCGCATATAAAAATACTGATAAATATTTTTATATGCGCAAAAATAATAATAAAAGACGAATATAAAGTGAAAAATCTTAAGTATTAACATAACTTGAAAAAGTAAATATAAAGAGAATATGATGTGTTTGTGTTATATCTATATTTCTCTTAACATTATTTATATTACTGCTGTAATATGGTAATTTTTAATTTTAAGTTAAATTGTACTGTTATTCTCGTCTTATCTAAGCTGTTATATTGAACTGTACCGATGCACTAATTCGAGACCTGGGGCAAGCAGTTTAGTGAACTGCTGTACTTAGTTCTGCTGCATTATTGAAAAGAACAGTTATCTTTGATGTCACTTCTGCTAAAAAGAAAGCCTCAGTGTACACTTTTTGAATTAGTACAAAAAGTTGAGCTGGAAAGAACAAACCTAATTTGAAACTGCGTATGATGTATTATCGCGCTAGAGCGTCTCAAGTCGATTGATAATCAGTCGGTTATCAGTCAGAGATACAGAGTGTCTCTAGTGTATGAATAATACATGAATAATTCAACGCAAATCATGCACGCTCAATGGAAAACGCAGATTTATTTAATGTTGATTAAATATTTTGCTGAGTGAACATTACAGAATGAATGAAAATATTGTTTTGGTGTGGTGTGTACACACATCTATTATATCTTACTCATGGATTATTTTAATATGATTCAACATTTGACATCGTTCTTATAATATTTAATACTTAATTATTGATATTCCTGATACCATACGTTCCGTTATTTCGAATTTGTCATTGAGAAGGAGAAATTTAAATATTTAGAAACCTCATTTTAATCATACATCATATATTTAGAAACCTCATTTTGATCACTACATCATAGAAAAGTTGAAAAATTTGAATATTGTACGTTAAATCTTTTATATTTCAGTGAGTATTCTGCAGTAATATTTTAAAACCGATGTAATTTGTATATTGATGCAATATCAGTTTAAAATATTGATATTCCATTTATTGCTTATTGATATAATACTATGATCCATTCGCGCGAAAATAAACTGTTATAAAACATGAATTCTACTAATTTGATATTCATAAATGCAAATATTTTTTTTCTTTTTTCATAAAAGTACTACTACTATTTGCAGAAATAATTTGAACATGATTGAATCAATTAATGGTTCAACATGAAAAATATACATTTTTAACTTTTAATGAATATGATTTATATTGTTTCACAGATATAATCCCCAATTCGTATAAAAAACAAGTATTTTGAAATAATTTCAAAATAAGGATTCATAAAAGCTAGTGTTAATCACTGATTATCAAAGGGAAGATATTGAAAATCCTTAAACAATAGAAATCTAAAAAGAATATAATCTTAAAGAAATGTAGAATTTTGTCTACAACAAATTTTAAAAATTTATTTGATGTTGCAAATACGTTTGAAAAATTGTTAGTATTTAAAAAATTTTTTAAACGTATAACAAATAAGTTTTACATTTTTTAGATATTTATTGGATATATTTCTCGTTTCTTTTTTACACAGTGATGTTTCTTAAACTTTTATATTTAAGATTATAGTATCCTACTATAGTACCCTTGCTCAATCATCAATATTTCAAAATAGCACCAGCTTTAAAATCCTTATATAAAATGTATTATGTAGTATATAATTTCAATAATATGTACAAATTGCAGTTTATAATATAGACAATTGACGATATGATTGTTTATTTGAAGTATTAATGTTGAATGTAGTATATACATGTGTGCCATAATTATTTTAAATATTTTTTAATTAACTCATTTGTATTCGTAAAGAAAATATATTTACAAATTCATAATTTTGTCATAAATCAAAAAATTGAAAACTTAATTTAAGTTTTTTTTATTTTCCGAGATATAATTTTCTCGAAACTTTAAAAATTATTTGTAGGGTATTTCTATGTTTTTTCTATCGTACTCCACTTGCAGAGAGATATCAAGTTTACATATAACATTATATGCATATAATGTATATATAATTTATATCTAAAAATATAATATACATATTTTTAGATATAAATCTAATCTCTCGCGAAATTTATAGGATTATGAAATTGTGATTATGATTATATTTCTTATGTAAAATTAGGGGAAATAAAAATAAAAGTGGACTCCTCCATGCAAGATATTGCGACATTTTTCGTGTCGATCGTCATGGGATGCAATCCCCTTGTAGTGATGGTCGCACGTGCCGAGACAAGGAAGAAACAATCCCGGTAGTGAGTCAGCCTCCATTTCCATTATCAGCGAAAGGCGTCAGCAGTCACTACCGAATAGTCCACTACTTTAATATCAAACGAGAGATTTTGCTACAAATCAAGTTATCATCTGAAATTACACGAAATCGAAACGAGAAATATTGTATTTTTGTTGAATATTTCTTGTATAAAGTATGGCACGCGATTATTTATTACAGAAAATTTGATTACATTTTTTTGAGGAACAGCAATTCGTCTACGAATGCCAACTAAAATGTAAAATTGATCTTTATTATTACAAGTACTATATAGAGTGATAAGAATATAAATAAGGGTGAAAATTTGAGCGAGTGGACACGTTGAGATTTCTTTATATTCTTTAAATTTTGCATGTAATATCGATTTCAGTTTTTCGAGATTTTAGTACTTCTTTAATTTATCCAGAATAAATAAGAAAGAAAAATTACGCATCTCTTGAATGTAACATTTCTGAATGAAGGGCTATACACTTAGATGTTATTGATGGATGCTCTTAGAGGATTGTTCAAATTCTCTAAGGGGTGATAAATGCATTCATTCGCTATCTCGCTCAAATAGGGGAATGAAAAGCGGGCACAGGAAGGAAAGGGAAAGAGGCGAAGAGGAAAAGGGAGAGAGAGACAGAGAACGTCAAGGGACACGGGGTTGGAGTCGGTTCCCGTGGGTATAGCCCGGATCGAGCGTTCCCAGGAACGCGCACGTGACCCGTGCCAGAAGACGATCAATACGAACTTTGCGAACTCCTACACCCTGCCGGAACGACGTATCGCCCTTGTAGTACAGTCCGCACACATCCTTCGCCTTCCGAGAGAGACGAGACTGATGGCGACGACGAACGACTGCCACCCCTCCTCGCACGTGTGCGTAGATTGTTGCGCACACGTGCGCCTCTTTTACCTCCACGTCTCCCGCTCCCCCCCTGCCAATCTCCTCCTCTTCTTCCGTTCCCGATATCGCTGGATCCTCGCGGATTTATAACCCTGGACGACGCAGAAAGCGCAACAATCGAGATTACGAGGGAGAGAGGGTCTTAATTAAAAAAAAAAAACTTATTTTTTAAGATAACAATATGTTAATTTTTTTACTCGTAGAAAATAATAAATTTGTAATTATGTTTATATTAAAAATTCCGATCAATTTATGACTGACGCGTAAGATATGATCACGCATATTTATTTAATTGTTCAAGTTTGACGTAACGTTTCTCCTTTTTAAAATAATAACATGCATGGTAAAAAATCTCTTCATTTATATATTAAACATTAATATTTATACAAAATATTTCGAAAAGAAATTCGAAAATCTTTTTTTAACGTAGGTATCGAGAATGATCATTGATTTTTGACTGCTTTTAATCTTTATATATATCATTTTACATAAAAATAAAGCTTTTGCAGGATTACGAAGTGGATCACCTCCTATTTAGTAGATTTATTTACATGCATAAATGATTGATAGGATATTTCATATATGGGATATATATGCACGCGCAAAAGAGAGAAACAAATTCGCAAAAATAACTTGTAGACACAGTTTGGATTTATTTTGTGTGCGAGTGCAATTCGCCCGCGCATTAATGTACTCTTACAGCCTTTCAGTCTTCGCAAATATACACTATTTACGCGAATCGAGGAAGTAAAATTAGCTCTCTCTAAATTATAACATAAAAGGCTATGTATACATAACAACGATACAATAATCGATACAATAATAAAAGGTATCAGAGCGATATACGGTGAGAGCGTGAAATCTTAACAGGAAACGAAACTCGGGCTTGTTAAAAATCCCTGTAATTTCATGGTGAATTGGAAAATTCAATTTCTCGCACGCTCAAGTCGAGTGTTACGCATAAACGTAAAAGTCACCCTTGCGTAGCAGCATCGAAATCCGAGATCGCTGACTGTTAGACGCAGGCTTGTTTCAATTCCACGAGACGATTCCTCGCCTCGCTATTGCTCCAACGAAGCGCATTTTCCAAGAGAGGACCGTGCAAGAAAAGGCGATCGATCGGCGAGCAGTTGGGTGGGGCTAAATGTAATGACTCGAATGTAGCAAACCTTATCGGGAAGAAAGAGCTCCCCACGTGATAGCGCGTTCGCGGTAATATTACGATAATCGACGAAGAAATCATCGCTTCGCCAGGAGTATCCAATCCGGGTACTTTCGAGGACCTCGTCAGGATCGCGAATCGCGAAATATCTCGCCGAAAATGAATTCAACTGACCGGGAAAACGATCGCGCGCATCATCTTCCACGGTCCATTCATCGGAACTTGGAAAGCGGATGGATGCGCGATGTTCGATCTCGCTGCGAGATGACACGCGGTCGAAAAGATTGGAATGATAAGATTCCAGGGAGGGGGGAAAAATGAGGAAAAAGAAAGGAGGAATTCGTCCTTACACCGTGAAAGAGATCTCGTGAGGAATGCGCGATGAGTCTATGTACAAGTATATTTACAATTTCCCTTCGCGGGGGAAGGGAAGACCTTAAGAAATCGGGGGTGCGGGGGATCTTTCTCGCTCTCTTCCACTCGGAGACGTCTCTCTTCGGGTGCAGGCGCGCCGTCGAACGGTCTCCTGTTTCTCTCTTCGAGCAGCGGGGGTGGTGATCAACACCAAGTCAAGATGTAGATCAGCGGGCGAGTTTCTCGGTCGAGTTCACGGTGACGTCCATGGTGCCCGAACCCCATGGTTATCCTTTCGGAGGCGCGAGCGGGATGACTCCGTCCGTCAGTCCGCGAGAAGGATGACCTCGATGCGACCTGTATCTTAATGACTCCGACCGGCAGGTCACCGCTCGGCGACCGTCGCGGTTGCGGACGTTGTCGTCGTCGTTACGACGGATGTCGCAACGGTGGAGGCGGTTGTCGCGGCGGTCGTCATGGTGGTATTCAGCAGGGACTGCCTCGACGACTGCGTCGTCGTCGTCGTCGTGGTTATCGTCGCGTCTTGATGCGCGTTCGTCTCTTCCAGGGCGGTCTGCAGGTCGCAGATGTACTCGATCACCCTCTGGATCACCTCGAGCTTCGACAGCTTCCGTTTGCGCGGCATGTCCGGCACGAGGGAGCGCAGTTTCGTCAGGTAAGCGGCCACCTCCTCGGCCTCGAGGTCGCGCCTGGTGCCGCCGATCCCCAGGCCATTGTGCAAAACGCCGCGATGATCGGGGGGGACTCTGCCACCCAGCGGGCTCACCACCATCGCCTTCATGACTGGCAACGGCGATTCCAAGCTACGGCCACGGGCAACTCGAGCCGATCAATTTGACGTCCGCTCTTTCCTCTCGGCGCCCTTTCCTCGCGAAACACGCTGCGTGGTCGTACGACGATAGCGCGCGCGCACATACACATGCACACACGCACACGCACACACGCGCGTATGTATTTATCGATCTGTCGACAGAGGCGTAAAAATGTACGGAGAGAACGATGGACGTCTCTCTTGGTCGGGAATCGAACGTGTATATCGCGTTCTCGTCTCGCTGATGATCTCTGAGCGCGAAATCTCGCGCACGCACTCACGCACACGCGTATATCACGAGCTCGTCTCACTGACCAGGCGCATCCTCGAGTGGGAGCAACGTGTGTCGCGATGTGTGCGATGACAAGACTTGTACTCCGCGTACGAACGTCGTAGAGAGAGACTGTCCGACTGATGGACAAGACCGCCGACTCCAACGACGAACACGATCGCTTGACGGATCGAAGCCGACTGGCCTCCGCCCCTCACCTGCGTCTTTTTATAGCCTTGCTCCACCCCGCTCCCCGCGCGTACCCTCGAGACGCTTCCACCATTTGTACGGCGCAATCGCTGCCCGAGTGGAGTAGCAGCGGCTTCGAGTGTCACGCGAGTTTTGTCGGGCCATTCATCCTTTTTTTTTCGATTAATCATTCGACGGCATTTAAGCTGATATTTAAAAAATGCCTAGCTAGATGAAAGTCAATTATTTTTTACGAATACATAAAAATATGATTTCGATTATAATTT
Organism: Camponotus floridanus; assembly: GCF_003227725.1. Lineage (NCBI taxonomy): Eukaryota > Metazoa > Arthropoda > Insecta > Hymenoptera > Formicidae > Camponotus > Camponotus floridanus. The sequence continues at coordinate 1,975,938 of NW_020229381.1, forward strand.
TACAAATTTCTTTTTTTTTCGATTAATCATTCGACAGCATTTAAGCTGATATTTAAAAAAATGCCTAGCTAGATGAAAGTCAATCATTTTTTACGAATACATAAAAATATGATTTCGATTATAATTTTACAAATTCAAGCGTTTAATGTTAATCAAAGTCGAGAAAATAAACATCCGATTGATCGAGAAAATAAGACATAATTATAAATTAAAATCAATCTAACAGTCGATTAATTAATCCAACATAATATAAAATTGATATCCTCATTCAACACAAATTGCGAAGAAGCAGGAGGAGGAGGATGCCGTTTCCGATTTTTCGCACGGATTCGAAGCTATCAGTAGTCGGGGGTGTTTGACGACTATGCGACTGGCGGCGTCGGTGGAACACGAAGGGAGTGTAAAAGGGAGGAGGGAAAGGGGAATGCGACCATTGTTGAACGTCCGGCGGCGCCAGCCACTAGCCATCACGGCTACCACTACCATCGAAGAGGCACCACGTCGTCGTCACCACCAACACCGTAACAGGCGGCCGACCACCATCGTCCCATCAGGGCTCTATGTGCATCTGATGTATGTACGGCGACGGTCGTTCGCTTATAACGCTGCGCACCATGATTCCGGCTGCAATTTTCTGCAACGGCGCGAACGTTGCGCGAATAAATCTGCGCGCCCCTGTTTACAAACGCGTCTCAAGATTGCAATTACACGCCGAGAAATCATTATTAAATACTAGTCTCTATTTCAGCCTTAAGTATACGTGTAAAGTGCATAAACTTTACATCGAGACGCGTGTTCGCCGCGTTGTACGGAATCCGTTTATTTCATGTTAAAGAAAGAGACAGAAAGTTGAATCATGAAGGAGTATTTAATTGATACGAAGACATATTTTTGTTTATAGCAGTCAGTAGAAAGTTTGAGATATTGTTAATAATTTAGATTAATCATTTAGCGTTTGTATTTTGTTGAATTTTTCTGAAAGTCAGAGTTCTTTGTCTTCAACATTAAATGAATGTATTATCTTTTCCTTGCGCAAGTTATATCTTTCAGGTACATCCGATCAAATAAGGAATGATAATAAAAATTGATTGTAATTATTTCAAATTAAATTCTCGCATTTCCTTTTTTAGAATAATGTAACTTTCTAAAATAACTGATTATATAGGTAGATTTCTCTATGCAAAAGTTGTTACAGGTTCAATTTTTCCGGCGAATATACTTCTAGAAGTGGTATTTAAATCTCTCGCTACTCCAGATAGAATTTTATTTACAAAATACTTCTTTTTTAATTAGTAGGGTTGAATCATTTGTCGCGGTAGCTTCAAGGAATCATATATTTCCGTACACTTTCTTTATATGGATTACGAGTATGTCTTGACAAAAATTGCCTGGATCTTGCCTCGAATGTTCTATTAAAAATGACAGCATTATGATTATACCGCGCTTGAATCACCCATTTGTTTAAAAATGGACTTTTATAAAAGATTCTTTCTTGCATGACTGACTTGTTTCGTGACAACTTTCCGAAGAGCTATTTCGTCCGCTTTTACCCGAGCCGCAAAAATTGTCTCGGACGGCTCAATCGCTGCCGGCGAATATGTATTATATGTACTCCGTTCGAGGCGATTACATCGTACTTTGTATCTTCCGTCTTGTTCTTGGTTCGCGTGCTCGCACGTACGCGCTTCGTGACTTTGTGCGGAGTCTCGTTACCGGTCGTTGAAGACAAGAACCCGCCCGATGTCCGGCGCTACGATCTTAATAAAAAAGGAGAGGTAGTCGCCGCACGATAAGAGAGAAGAGAGAGAAAGAGTAGCGGCCGGAATAGCGGCGACACGCTTCGTAGAATTTCCAGGCGACGCCGACACACACTCGTCCGAAGAAAAACGCGCGAGCGGCCTACGAAGCAATTGAGGGCAGCGGGGTGGACGCGCGGAATCATTGACAGCTGATTTCGCGAGATTTATGCGTCGCAACCGAGCTCCGCCAAAGCTCCCGAATCGCGAGTTTCATAGATGACAGATGGCCATGAATGATCGAATTCTGAGATTGAACAGAAGCTCTAGATAAATAAGATTTAAAATGATAGATAGATATGGTTTTCTCAACAATTGTCTTTTAAAAAAAACATGTCTATTCAAAAACAAAATGTTTACATTAATTTTCTCTTCAATTATGTATCTTTTTATCGCTCTTTGAAATCTTTGAATATATCTATTTTATTTTAAATATAAGATGCAACTCGTTAAGATAATTAAACTAGTGATTTTTACGCAGAAATTTATAATCAACATGAAGAGATTTATCCTTCAGATTTTAATATTTCGATTTCAATCTGCGCTAATCTCTTTTCTAAGTGATAACAGTAATTGGAAATGTATCGTTTATCACTGTATGATTTCTAGTTGATACACACTAATTCGAAGAAAATCTATCAGATGAAGCGTGGTATGTCTTTAATTAAAGGAACATCGGTAAAAAAACCGTCTGATATTTGCACAATATTTTTCAATATGATATTTCACAGTACTTGATAAGGAAAAGAGGCGAGCGCGCTTATTACTATCGACGACGTGTCAATTTATTATTTGTCCAATATATACGCGCGTGACTCTCTATAATAATAGCAAAAATACACGTGCATAACGCTTTTGCAATTATTTTCCGGTCGGTTCGTTAACATACGCAACGTGTTCTTTCCTCGCATCGCCGATAAGGATAAAAAGAGCCGAGTCATACCTCTACTTACTGTCGGCACGCAAAAAGATGATTGTTCACGGTTGTATTATCGTTATTCAGATCGGCAACGACGACATGTTTGTCGCGCAATTTCGCTAGTAGTAGTTGACGACATGTTTCCTTCTTTCTTTCTTTCTCTCTCTCACTTGGATAAAGAGGAGAAACAATCTCATGGAAAATTACAGGGAATAAAACTGAAGTTGAGACGCCCGTGAGACTCGGCCGGGAAGGCACTTGTGCGGTTACATACCTGAGGCAACCGGATCTCATTGACTCCTTGACCCCCGTGTTTAAGAAATGGAGTTCCCTTGACCCGGGAATAAATAAATTGAGAAGAAACCGCGGCGCATGCTATCGCTATACATACATACACGCATACATACATATGTATAATCTACGCGAGAAAATTTACTGAAACTTTTCATTGAGATACCCTCGGTAACCATCCGATGTTCTGGCTTTAACGTCGTATCACCGCCGTGAGACCGCTCAATTAGCGTCGGAATTGTTGCTTCGTTGCTGACGTAGCATCGCGAGGCGATTAGCTCGATCATCCGCATTGTGTGTGCCGGGATTTTTCCTTACACCTCGTTATATTTCGAGTCGATTCAGCTTCTTCAATTCAACATTTTCACCTGGCTTCGCGCGAAGACATTTCTCAACATTCTCGTACGAGAATGAAGAAGCCCTAACGTTACTGGAAAAAGAGAAAATAGGAAATTATTCGGGTTTTGAATTACGTTTGTTTCTTTTTTTTAAATAATTTTGCGAGATGCTGTCGTGATATACACACGCAAATGTTTGTCAAGTGTTAATATGACGAAAGGCAATTTTGGAACCATTGGCTAGAAACCTCGAATTACACATAAGCTCATCCTCAAGAGTCCAACTAGAATGAATCACCAAAGAGGAAGTGACTCGACCAAATTGACCGCCCAGGTGTCGATCCGTTCGGCTGTACTCATGTTGCACTTAAACAAATTCCACACTTGTCCACAAGCGTTAAGCAGTTAAGACAAGAATTCTTATCGCCCGCGCGATAAGGCGCGGCTTTAATGTTATCAGTGTATTCTTGGTTCAGATGTACCGAAAGGATCTGTCGAGATAACTTAGTCTCGATAGCTTGAGCTCGATTATCGACGTTCGGCATCGTCTTCTTGAGTCACTTCCACGTATCTGATAAGCGAGCTTATCACCGACAAGAGTCAATCTCGTGAGAAACTAAAATGCGCGTTGAATTTATTCTCTATCGTGTTATTAATTCAATACACTGAATTTATTCTCTGTCTCTCTGAATTTATTCTCTATGTTATGATAAATTCAATACACTTATTCGAGTAAATAATGGGTCTATTCTGTAAGAAAATTTTCGCTCTGTAAGCTCTGTAATTCTGCAGCTTTTTAGCTCTTTCTTTTTTACTCTACAGTGCTACATAGCTTATAGAGATATAGCGTTATAGAGCATTTTTACAGAATAGACCCATAAATGTACTTTAATTATATAATTCCAATGTATAGAAATGGAGAGAATCTCTTTTATATACATCTAAAAAACTCTTGATTCTTTATCAAATAATTTTATAAAAGCCTATCAAAGATCTCTATGTGTGAAACCTGTATTTTATATGTTAAACCTCGAGCCTGGTGGTTCAAGTTTCAATCTTAAACTCTCCAGACAGTGATTCTTTAGGGTCCCTATGTGGGTACCTTCTTTACTGTCCCTATTCTTTTCTATAGATGAGAGATTAATACAGATCTGTCAAACCGAAAAATAAAATAATACATCGAATATGAATCTTATCTATACGATAAAAGTGGTCCCTATGTGAGTCCCTTCTTTACTGTCCCTATTCTTTTCTACAGATGAGAGATTAAGGCCCAGTTCCACAATCCAGTTAATCCGAGTTTAAGTAGTGAATGGACCAATTAGGACCCAGTTTAAACTCGGATATTAAACTCGGATTAACTCGAGTTGTGGAACCGGGCCTAATACAGATCTATCAAACCGAATCAAATAAAATAATACATCGAATATAGAATCTTATCCATAAGATAAAAGCGGCGAAAGAACGACTTGTAATCGATTAAATAACTTGAAAAATACCGGTATATCTATCGACTATCTTCGCGAGAAAAATAACATTTCCAGATCATCCGAATTATCACTTTACGCGATGATCGCTTTATATCACTAATCGCTAATCGAATGCTCGGCAGGCTGCGGTAGCAAGAGTTTTGTCGCGAGCGCAATTTGTCGTGGGAAGACGCGGAAGGGGAGGGAAAAAGCGACGGGGGTACCTATAATTAGCGCCTCGCCCTGCCTCGCCTCTCTCGAAATCGGGCGAGATATCGCGCGACCGGATTGGAAACCGCGGCGCGCATCTCCTCGCCTCGCACAGCTGCCGCACACGCAAGCAAGTCGGGAATGTATCCGAAGTAATCGTGCGCTTCCTGCTGCGTCGTATCCGTTCGTGAGATAGGGAGCGCGGCTCTGCATAGGTGGTGGTGGACGCTCGCTCACCTCTCTCTCTTCGTACACTCTCGCGAATAAATTTGCGGAGCGCCGCCGTGCGTGAGATGCGTGGAAAGTCGCAAGGGAAGCCGGGGCGCCTCGATAGAGTTTAACCCTTCAGAATGCGCAACGTGGCTCGATTTAACCCGGCTGCGCTTTTACATACTAATTCGCGCGAATGAATGGAGGAGATATCGGTTCGAGACACGTTGCGAATGATAAATGACAACGTTTCTTTTCAGTCGCGAGCCTTCGAGCTTTCCTCTCGGACTTGGACCGATTTATTATATTACAGTTCGCGTATATCGATTTACGTACAATAAATATCATTTTAGTGCAACTGTACGTAAACACGTCACTCACCGTGTGATCAAAACATGATTAATCGATAAATCAGTCGAGGTAAGGCTTAAGTAAGATTAGATAAGTGCAGGCAACTTTTTAAATTATGATGCAAGTGACTTTGTTGAAATAAAGGGAATAGATACTTAAACAGTGTACGGATTAAGAGGCGATATGATAAACGCTAGTCTCAAGGTTTTTTTTAAGTATATGTTACGAGATACGTTTCCTGTAATAAAAATTTAATACTCTGCACATATACAGAAATGATAACGCGTATCAAGTCTAACGATGAGTCAATGTTTAATTTTCAAAAAAATTTTCGAAAAAAGAATATTATTTTTCTAAATCTCTCTTCAACAAGAATCCAATCTCTTTCATATTTACCATCGTCATCGTCATCGTTCGTTTTCCATCAAGAACCCAAGGACAGGGAGTAAGATTATTTATCGCGGTCGCCTCGAATCGGTGACGAGGTTCGGTTTACCCGTTCGATGTACCCGTTCTCCTTCGCCGTGGATTTTTGCAATTTCCCAACTGGAAGAGGAACTCCAAGTGGAAGGAAGACATGGGAGTGCCCCGTCGAAAATTATTCCGTGGAGTGTATCTTGGCATCCGATGATTGTGCGCCAGCGGCTAGAGTCGGTCGGTCTCTCTCTCGGAGTGCACGTGCGCCTTGCACGTGTTAGCTGTGGGGCGACTCTCCCGATCCCCGGCTGCCTACAAGACTGTAACATCGTATCAGGAAGAGGCAGGGTGAGCGGCGGGACGGGAAGGGGGAGGGAAGGGAAGGAGAGGTTGGCTATATAACTATACCCTCGCGCTCTTTTGCCTCGTCTCGCATACTCTTTCCCTCGTTTTAACGCACGTCTCTCGTTGCTCCTTCCTTCTCGTTATCTATTCGCCTTCCTCCGCGTACAGTCTCTGTTCATGGAATGGAGTACTATGGCGCTAATTGCGAGTACCACGTCGGATAAAACGCGTTCTACGAAGGGGAGAAAATAACCCTCCACTAGAGGATTGGGTTCGTGAAGAGAGCGATAATGAAAGTATGAAAATTGAGGCGGTCGAGTGGATTAGTTATTATTTTTTTTCGAGAGAAACTCATTTTTTGTACACTTTCGACTCTTGTTAATAGTGAAGAAATGATGAAAAAGTATATATTTTATGTATTGTTATTCATATGTATTATATTTACTTTTTTTAAAAGAGTCTGGAGAAAGAGGATACAATTCAAGATAAATTATAAATTATATAATTGAATTGTATTCTCTTTTTAATTTATATTTTTAATAGTTCAATAGTAACTTTATATATATATATATATATATATATATATATATATATATATATATATATATTATATATATATATATATATATATATATACACATATATAAAGTTACTAGATAGAGCTATTAAAAATATGTATTAAAAAATATGTATACAAAAAATATGAGCGAGCAGACAAGATTGCATAACATCTATATGCTATGAGAGCACGAAAATTGAAAACACGTTAAAGAATTGTTAAAGTACCGCGTGAATAGTTTGTTCAATAAGCATTGTGCGTGCAAATATTAGCGTTCTACTTGACAGCTACATGATCCATCTGAAACGCACATCGATTTAGAAACTGACGGAACTGTCACGAGATACAGTGTGAGCCTCGTGTGAGCGTTTGCTCTGTCTGGACGGGTCCGGCGATAAAATTGCAAATGGCAAAGCGGAACACGAGCCGCAGAGACAGAAATCACGGGGTCGGAGAAGCGCGCGGGTCTACCATATTTGCGCAGCTGTTCAAACGGTTCGCGTACCGCGAAAATATTACCTCGTCATCCGTTTTTAAAATACCACGAGAGTCCACGAGCGAACAGGCGGCGAGTCATTAACGGGACGAGAAACATCTTGACCTGTTTCCCGAGGTGCGCCCTGTTGTTTGTCGTCGTCGTGCGATCTGGAACACTCGTCGCTCGGTACCAAGATCGGTGTTAGCCGCTTATTTCGCAACTTTCACAGGAAACGATCGTCTAGAATTCCACGTACCTATAAGCCATGTAAAGATGAACAAATTTTCAAGTGTCGCAAGATACACACAAGCATGATTTAATTATTTTTCAAGTATTCTCAGCGATTGTGCAACGATTTAAGCCGTAGAAATAAATAACTTTAAGTATAATTACGCTCACTTTAGATCATGTAATTCTTCGAATATGTGTATTAATATTAATGCCAAGAGTAGATACGATAACGAAAGGTTCACGTTATCAATGTGATAAGGCGATTTAACGATGTTTTAAATTTAAATACTAATTTTTATTTTAAATTAATTTAAATTTTAAACATTATTAATAAATATATATTCTATCTATATAATAATCCGATGCTTTCGAGCATTTTAGATTCTTCAGAACCATCAATGTCGTTGGCAGGTGCGAAATGTATTTCACGTGGTATTTCTTTGATAGATGTCTCGAATACCGCAGCACGTTGTGAAACTCGGTTACTTTGTCGATCGTTTCATCTGCGCCCTTGCGATGCACAATGCGTGTGGTATTAACCGAAAATACGGAGAAAGGATAGGAAGGGATTTCAACAACTGCAGAGCCGTGTCTTAGAATCGTTGCTCGAAATACCGTAGGAACGAGGCACCTGGCACCTGGAATACAGATTCGACTTCTACCTGGAATTTGGAAAATTTCATCTACTCTTCACCTTTTTTTTAAAATTTTGAAAAAGAGAACAATTGTATAGCCTCACGTCTCCGGCTATTTGAAAAGATACGATACAAAAAGTGCCATTTATGCGGATGGCAGGGCTCTTGAGAAAAACTGAACGTGACCATTGTTTCACCATAAAACAGCGTGATAGCCGCGAGGAACGAATAATGATTACGGTACCCTCATCGATTACGGTGGCCCTCGGTAACCCCTGTCGTCATAATTCTCGACAACGAGCCGCGGCGGCTCGTGTTCTAAAACTAGGCGAGTCGTGAAAAAGTCCAGAAATGCGCCAGCCACCCAAGAAAGTTATTCGACACCGCTCTCCGTCTGACACGTAACAGCGTCAAGTATAAAAGTCTCTCTGTCCTCCCTGATTTTTTTTCTCCCGCTTTTCTCTGTGAGGTCCGCATTTATCAATCTCTCTAATCATGCCAGACACGAAACAAGATTGGTGGCGGCGCGCACAATTGTTTATACATCATTCTGCTCAAAAAAGTCTTATCCTGAAATACGTTCTTCCTAATTAAAATCAGAGAGTTTGCGCGATAAATATTCTATAAATTTTCTATTCTTATCTTAATCTAAGTTTTAACATTAACGACTCTCGTCTTTTTTGCGTTGTTTCGAAAGAATCAATTTCCAAAGATATTGAAATATCATGGAATAATCTTTACGAAGTGAAAAACAGGAATACATAAAGACGAACGCGCGAGAGAAGAAAGAAGGCGATGATGAGGGGGTTGGAGGGAGAGGAAACGGACGGTCTCGCAGCGAGAGAAACGAACAGGAGGATCGCGGAGAAGAGCAACGGGAGAAAGATGAAGAAAAAGAGAAAGAGCGAGAGGACAGGTAAGAGGCGTGCAAAGGTGACCGAAGCTAGCTGGCCTGGTCGGTTTGGCCCCGTGGGAACGCGTTGGTGGCCAGCTGCACTGATTGCCGTGAGAGGACGTGACGTAGCGTCGTCGAGGCGCACGCACGCACATACGCACTCACACACGCACTCACACACGCACTCACATACACGCGCACAAAGTCGAACGTGCGTCCGCACTTGCGCTTGCGTGCCGTAATTGGCGATGGTAGTGGTGAACGACGAAGTCGCAGTGGGGCCCTTAGGGGGTTGAGTATACGGGAGAGGAACGGAGGGACCCAGCCCGACCGACTGACAGGAGGGAAGGGGGGGGGCCTGCATTCCAGAGAGGCGCCGGCCAGTCTACGGCACACCTGCGCGTTCGGTTGAATCACGGCGCCTCCGACATAACCCAATCTCGTCGTCCTTCTCCGATTCGTTGCGTCTCAAGCCAGCTCGCTCGTCGCCGTCGTCCGTCCTCGTCGCGTCCGCGACCACTTGCGCGACCGCCTCTGTCGTTCTCTTTCTACCTCTCTCTCTCTCTTTCCCTCTCGAGGGCATCGGTCTCCGTCTTGGTTACCGAAGCGATCTCTGCCTCTTTCCAACACACCGATCTCCTCTCTCTTTTTCTCTAGAGAGAATAAGAGTGCGACCGCGTGGCGCGAAGTGCGTGCGTCTCCGTTCCGTGCGTGACGATGCGGTGTCCCTGTCGTTTGCTTCTTCTCTCTTTCTCTCTGCCTTTCAAGCGTTCGCCATTATTGCCTGTTCCATTTTAAGCGGAGATCTCCCTCCCTTCTCCCTGCTCCTTCGACTTTATATACGCGGATTTTCTTTTGATTTCTGATCCTCCTCCTTTATCTCGCGCATACGTGATTCTTGGATTCCGCTCCTTCGCTTCTCGTGGGAGGCTCGAGATTCGCGTAGTATCGCGAGATATCGGGTAGGATGGAAGGAAAGCAGACGCGATGCGGCGAGAGAGAGAGAGAGAGAGAGAAAAAGAGGGCGAGGGTGATAGACTCCGGGGAGAGCACCGATCTTATGTACAATCGGAGGCGTGCAGGTGTCCGTCGCCGTCCAACGCGTCTCTGTCAGTGCCGCAATCTAAGACAGCCACCGCAGCAATGGCTATGAGCTGACACCTGTTTCCTGCCGAGATTTCGATGTATATGTATTTGATGACGCGCATATTATTGTCTCGCACTTCGCTTCTAACTCGAGACATGCCAAAGTCCGCGATCGAAAAAGTTAAAATTAAATTGAGCTGAAAAAGTCAATTACACAGATGTTACATCAACTCAATTTGAATGTTATTTGAATTGATTCTTGTCGATGTTTTTTCCTTATCTCAACTGCATATTGATGTATTATTAAATTTAAAAAACTATTAAATTTAAATGAAATGAATGTAAAAATTTTTAGAATTTTATAAGCTACTATAGATATATAAGATTACATCTAAAATAATAAATCTTTGTAAAAATATATTATGAGTAGAATTTGTTAGCAAGAGTAAATTTTTGAATTCAAAATTAGTTTTTACGAAGAATTATAATTAATGACTAATTGTATTTGTACTTGAATAGAGAGGATTAGTTATTCCTAATACAATTATCGGGTTTCAACCATTCATAACTTGGAAACGGTGGTAAGTCTACGTTCGTTTTTTTCTGATCATTATTTTTCGAATACCCTAGAGTAAGGATCTGCTATCGCAGATCTCACAAAGTCTACTCCTCAATGGCATACTATTCGAACAAGGCAGAACTAAAGGAAGGGGGGGGAGGGAAATGTAAGATGAGAATTGGACGATTTACGCGAGGAATACAGACGGCTACGATGCCGGATGGACGCGAGGGACCTGAGGCTCATTCAGTGACGTGGGAACGTGTGCAGATACCATTCATAAGTCGACCATATGATGTGTGGAATGGCATAAACGCCCGTATGTGAGCCCGTAAGTGCGCACATGGTCGAATCTTGTACAAAGCTCCTGCCATGCTTTTTATATTGTATATCGTTATCGAAGCGGCACGAGGCTCCTATCGAGAGGTATTAATTATTTACAGCTGTCTCGTTTAGTACACCCTTTGTCAAAAGTATATTTCTTATACCAGAGGAAATATAGTATAAATCTATATATCTCTTGTATCAATTTAAACTAAACGAAATTTAATGAATATTAGTTGAATATATAATGATGAATTGATATAAAAAAATATAATTAAAAATTATAATTATATATATATATATATATATATATATATATATAATTATAATTTTTAATTATATTTTTTTTAGTTAGAGTTTATATATATTTAATTATATTTTTTTTAGTTAGAGTTTATATATATATATATATATATATATATATATATATATATATATCTGTGTCGGAGAGAAAAAAGATTTTTTTCGATTTACTTGATTAAAGATCTATTCTACAATATCGTAAAAATATGTTAGTTTTTTAAATAAAATTATTAATTATATAATTATAAAATAGCCCGCGTTTGCATTTTCTTTTGACTTTTTCCTTCGTGAGGTGTAATTCACGTACATATCGTTCACGCTTGAGCTGACTTTATAACCATCACTGACACAAACTAAGAGAACTTCCAAGAGAACCCGCAGTCTTTCCTTCACAGCTTTACAATGAGCGTTGTGGAAGAGAGACAGAGAGAGATTCGTGGGAGCCTGTTTTCCGTTCTTACCTCATTCCATCAAGTACGTTGTTCCAACTCGTCGTTGTTTTGTTGTCGGACAGCCTTCGGAGAGGCTCGAATTTCTGCCAAGATCGGAGCGCCTTGAGTGATACGTCCTTGGACCATTTTTAAAAAAAGAATTCTCTTGAAAAATGTGAAATTTGCCGAAGAATAAATATGCGCTATCTCTCTCGACGTCCTTATCCACATGATACATTCTAGAAAAAAAAAACATTTCAATCTTTAAGAAAAAAATATCATTCTACATATTAAATACATACATGTATTATATTCTTATAACATAATATTCAGAAGGTATTACGACGTACTTTTCAAGAGGCTTTAACGGAAAGATAACAATAAGCTGTATACGTATGATAGCCTCGAAATTATCAGACAGTTAGTCCACGTGACCGGGGATTTTCGTCGTATCAATGCGACGAGTTCCCGATTCAGAGTGCTGGCGTACCTGCGGCGCACACCTGTACGAGCGAGACCAGGTTTATCGCCGTGGCGGTCTAGGTAGCCACCTGTGCGCAGGAAGAGATGGTCGCACAGGTGTCTTTTAAAGCGTTTCATTAATTACAAATGGGCAACCCGACGTGAATTCTCCATGGTAGCTTCAGCTGTCGTCATATTTCGCGCACTACACCTGGACAAATCCGCAAGTTTCTTTTTTTTTTTTCTTTTTTAATTTGGCCTCGATCCCCAAAATAGGTACTTATTTGAAACTGCGAGAAAGAGAGAGAAGACAAAATCGTGTACGGAAGTAGGATCGTATAGCATGATCGTATAACGCTAACGAGCGTGTTTACTCTTGGCTGCCACGTGAAAAAAAAGAATACACAGCCGTAGATGATGCAATCACGTTGCAAATACGCTGGCGCAATAAATTCCAGTCATGTCGGCCGGGGATCAAGGCGACGAAATGTATGAGTCTTATATAAACGAAACCTAGTATATCGAATGAAAAGCGAGTTTTGTCAAGTGTTCCCTACAATAGTCATAGGTCATGAATAATTTTTCTATTTTCTACCTGTCTATTGATATTTTTGAAAACCGTTATTCCTATTGTATCTCTCGTGAAATGGTCGAATTTTTTGTTGGGCTTAGCATGACAAAAGGAGTTTTTCGTCTTTAAATATTGCTATATCGACTCGACCGGTTTTCGTGATAGATATTAGCAAACAATGCTTTGTGATGAGTCTTCCTTTTTTTCTAAGGCATAATTTTGTAAGAGATCGATTAAATATACGATTAGCTATAAAAATGACATTAAATCATATTTTTCAGCGAACATTGAGACACATTTCTTTGACAAGAAGCATAATATTATTTTATAAGAAATAATATTGTATTAATATCAAAGTATTTTTGTATAGAAGTTGATATACTTTATAATATAATTTATCTATATATTAAGATTATTTAATTTTGAAATGAGCTAGAATAATTTTTCAGATTAAAATTGAAAATTGTTTAAATTCCTCAAAAATTCGACTCTGAATCGTCGCATATACGATGATCTTCCTGAAAGGGAGAAATAATTCGAATAAAACGAGCAAAAGAAGGGAAAAAAATACGAATATATCGCGAAAAGTATTTCACGAGCACGGTGCGCGATGCATGTGTACCCGACTGGTATTTGTGAGATTAATCCGACGCATTCGAAGCTCGAAGCGAGTGTGTTCCGAGAGCGTCGATGCCCGGGCACTTCTTCGCATTCCTTTTCTTCGCCTCACGCACAGGTCGCCGACGAGTCCTGCGCGAGTCCCGGGTGAGCCTCGTCGTCCCTCCCACACGACGACCACCCAACAGACGATCTCGAGTCTCTCTCTCCTGTTAGAAATTCCTTTCCGATTTATCGTGCGTCACGATGGAACCGCACGTCTATTTATCCAGTCGGATTATACGATCTTGTCGAGGACCCCAACCAAGCCTAGATATTGTGTATACTACTACTACTGCTGTCTAGTCTGGCTTGCTACCAACTAGTAGCGAATCATTCCGCTACTTGCCTTTAAATGATTCGACGGAGATTAAGAATTTGGAGTATCTTTATTATTAATAAAATGGCAACCTTAAATATTCATCGATTCAGAAGGCTAATGTTTTATTTTTTATTAAATTTCTTAAAGAAATTGAACTTGTGCTTGGAGGATTAAACTAATAAATGTATATAATTAGAAAAGATAAAACGAAAAAGACATGACTCTTCTACGATCTATTTATCTCATTTCCGAGATTACATAAGATTAATTTTACGGATTCTGAAAATTAAGGAAACCGCAAAAATTGAAAAAGCGTAACAGACACATACTAATGAAACAAAAACTGGAATATCGCAACAAGCGTTAGAGATCGGCGAAAAACCGCGATGGGAATATGTACGCACATTCAAGCAACAAAAACGTACCGCGGCTGACAACGGGGGAGAAGGGGGGAACGGAGGCAATCAAAAGAATGAGAGGTGGAGAGTTGGATAGCCGTGTATAATAAAAGAAGGAGAGAAAAAGAGGGAGAGGGAGATTCTCGAGATGAGAACGAGAAGAAGGAAGCGAAGGAGAACAAGAAGCCGGCTGGGAGATACAGGTAGATACATACGTATATACATACATGCAGAGATTCAGGTGAGCACAAGCACGCACAAGAAGAGACAGAAAAAAAAGAGAGAGAAAGAGAGAGAGAGAGACGAAAAGGTAGGTGCCGGCCGATACCGCGCCTTTCTTCCCCTTGCCACCTTGTTCGCCGTGGCCGGCCAAACGACGGGGGGTAACGGAGGGGTCCATAGTGTGCGCGATCTCGGCAGGGTCCTCATGGCAGCGGCCGCGGCGGCAACGACGACGACGACGACGACGATGGCGATGGTGGGCATTGCGGGAGGAGAAAGGGAGACAGCCACGGCATCGGGAGGGGACCAGGGGGGGACCTGGCGACAGACTGGCGGGCGCGCACCTGCACCGGCTTGGACCGACGAGAGAGCCGACAGTCAGGGGCGCACCTACCGAGCGCAGACTCCGCGTTCCTCGAGACGACGACTCTTGGCCGAGCGAAGAGATACAAATCACGCCGCCGTCGCCGCCGCCGGAGCCGGTGCATTCTTCGTTCGCGCACTTATCTCTCCCGCACTGGCGCACCGGCCCGTTCCACTTTCAGAGATCTCGCCCGTCTTATTTTCCGCTTTCTTTTTATCCCGCGTTCCTCCTCTGCTCTTCTCCTCTTCTGTCGCTTTCTTCATGCGAAACGCTGCTTTCTTTCGGAGCACTTTGTCAAGGTATAATCTCGTGCATTAGCGTAAACTGTTGGAAAAGATCTGGTATTAGGTGAGGCGATATGAGAGATGATAGATTGTCTCGTTCGAGATTCGTCTCATTTTCTAATATCTTTTCTATATTTGTCATCTTTAAGAGAAGTTTATGCCGATTATAATATTAAAATATTAGAATTCAAGACTAAAAATAAATTTTTTGCAGAATTTTGCAAGTAAAAATATGTGACGGAATAAAAAAATTAATAATATACTCGAAGATACAATATTGTGTGATCCCATTTTCATTTATTTTTTTAATTTTAATTAATAATAAAATTAATCTTGCAACAAATAATGTAATTATTAATCCTTTACAAGTTAAAAAAAATTTTGATTCTGAGATTTTTAAAATCTTTCTCTCTCTTTTGTATTTTTTGTTACAGATTATTCAAAAAATCTCTGAATGTTTTATGATATGTATAATAAAAAATGTAAAATGATTATTATTATACCTGTTAAAAATTAATTTCCATAAAAATGGAAACGTCTACGAAATCTCTCATTACGTATTATTTATTATGTAGGAGTGATTAATTTTGGGAAATATTGGACAAAATTTTAATGAGAGTAGCTATTCAACGACACGGTTTATAATTTATGTCGTTATGAATTCTGCATTGAGCGACACTGCTATTTTGAAATACATTCGCGTTCGGGCGAGTAGAAAGTTTCGATGTTCGTCTCTAAGTATCCGAGCTTAGACACTGTGCAATTAGTCGTAATGTTTATTAATTATCCGACATACATGACAGGTCCATGTAATTAGGTTGGCAGTACTTTTTTATAGTATATAATATAATTCCGATGTAAAAGTAGTCTTGTCTCTTACAAAATATATGTAACATGGATTGGCAAGAACTGTATGCTAAAAGATAAATAAAAGACTTCGATATTTTTTGTAGGTGTGATTAAAATTCTAACACTGCTGTTACGAAGCTTTTATCGTCTAGTTTTTCACACAATTATATTCGAGTTTATTTTGCTTTTTAATTTAAATTTTTTATTTTTTTATAAAGTTCAAGTATTATTTTATTTTATAATTTTTACTTTTATTTCCTGATGTAAAATAAAAATTAAATAAAACTTAAATAATGTTAACTATGTAAAATTTAAAATAGCTATTAAATAATAAAATTTCATTTAATCAAATTTAGAAATTAAATTTAAGTGTGGTTTTATGTTTGAGGAACAATAAAACCATTTGTGCTATAAAAAGCAAATGTAAATGTATGTGCGTGTGTTATGACTTACGATATTATGGTTTAAAGATTTTAATAGCAAGATAAGACCATCCAAAAATACGATACATAAATGAAATAAGTGTAAAGTAAAGAAAGAGCATGTATGTTAAATGCAATACTTGTCGTAATTAAAAACACAATTTAAATACGCTAATCATTCAAATACACTAATGCGATAATGTTACTCGCGTATATGCTACTTTATGGCTAGATTCATATATCAATGGAAATTTTTAAAGATAGGCATTACATATCGGCTTAAGATAAGTACGTGCGTTAATCCTCACGATTGTAGACTTGCTTGATTATTTTTTGCTACATATTATGGCATACATGTTTATACAAAATGTTCGTGAACATTCAAGCCAATTATTGCGCTCTTAGAAGTAAATATGAATAAGCTTTCGACACATTTTGTTCACATAAATGTATCTTGTATTAATTTTCTATCATTAGAGATTTAAAAAAAATCTAAGATAATGAATAATTTTTTTGTATATTCTGCAATAAAGTATTAATATTGTATTAATATTAGACTATTATTTTTATATCACCTGAATATTTTTATCCATAATACATTTCTGATCGCACACAGAAAAAAAGTAAGTGTCAAATCAAAACTTACATATTTAAACTAACTTCATTGTTTTGTACATACGTAACAATTTATAATAATCTTCTTAAAAGAATTTAATAATTTTAAATTTCAACAATAGTCTTATTTTAATACTGTAATTGTTACCTGAAGAATATATAATTAGTTATTTCTACTTTAAGAAAATTATAATCTTTAATTTAAAAATGTTATTTTCTATCTAATAATGTTTCTTTTCCATTCAAGAAAATTAAATCTTAAATCAAAAGAATATATTTTTCTTGATTAAACTATATAAAATGACTTCATTCAAGTAAGCAATTATTCAAGCAATTATATTTTTCTTTAATTATCACAAGATGATCTCATTTCAATGTTCCATGTTAATACTAAATATATTTTCAAAACAAGAAAATATGTCCTTATTAAAATAGTGTCCTTTTTTTCTGTGCAGAATCATAGCAAAATTGTGAGAAATGAATATAATTTTTTTTCTTTTCAAGAGAGATATCTCCCTTTCTAAACTCCGTCAATCGGAGAAGAGACCCAGACTCTCGATGGAGCAATAAAGCGGCCACCTTCGACGCGGAAGGTCGCTCATGAATATGGATCGCGAAAGTAATCGCGAAATGAACGATGGAACGGGCCGTAATAAGTCGCCGCGCGCGATTATGACGTAAGTCCGATTTATCCCGGGCGCATATAATGATCCCGGGAACACAGAATGTGTGCGACGAATACCTTCACTCTCTTTCCCACTTTTGTTCGCTTATTGTCCGTTTATTGCGACGAAGTCGCTCGTTCTTTACGTCCTCTCGCGATGCACGTTTGACCTTTTTGCGCGGCGAAATATTTGCGAGATCTGCGCGCGTGTCACTGACGACCGTGATTTTAACACGAGGTCATTATGCAAATCGTGAGGTCCTTCCAGTTTATTGCGTTCGTTTAAATATCGAATTTTATATTCACGTTCACGCAGTAGCGCCGTCATCGATTAACCACGCGACTTTATCCTCTGTATTTATCGCGCCGGACAAGATCATAGATATGAAATAAATTAATCCGTATTGCAACTGTATCTGAAATTATTGTGTCATAATTGATATAATTTTATAATTATATTCTATATTTTTTGCAAATGGAAAGTGGATATATTGTAGAATTTAAATTTATTTTTATTAAATTTGCAAACACTTAAAGTGAATGTTTTAATTTAAATAAAATAAAAAGCCAAATTAAAGTATAATGTTGCAATTAATTTTAGAATTAAGCTACATTTGATAAAATTTTACTAATTCTCTCTAAAATTGTATATAATTTAAATTTTTTTTATCCAATGCAGTAAAGGATTAAATATAAATTTTAGAGAGTGGATATTTTAAATTAGCGTCAGAAAGTAGGATTTTTCTCACGATTTTACTCGTGAAAATTATTACAGAATGTGAAAAGTGACACAGAAATCAATCGTTCGTAACGCATGGCAGGACTTACAAGGCGAAACGGAAAAACGTAGGCGATAAATATATACGGTTTCGTTCGAGCGGTTTAATTTATTGCCACCCTCGGAATTGTCGCGTGTTTAACAGATAACGGCGTGCTCGCCGTAAAATTTGTGAGAGTGATTAAAACATCGCGCCGTCACTGATATGCATATTTGCGGACCAACGTGATATTTCAATCGGAGAAAGGTCATGCTGCGTAAAAAGATTGTATATATCTCGGTTAACACATTTTTCAAATATCATTACAAAATGATTTCGTGTAATGATATAACGTCAACAGTATTAAATACATAATATATGTCTCACATAAAGATACACATCATGGAATAATATTCTGGCATAAAAATTCATGTTTCGAAATATAAAATCAAAGATAAAAATATATCGCGTGATTACGTGAGTGCGTGATTTAAAGTGTAAAAAACGAGGCCGTATTCCCGAATTAAAATCCGATAAGTTGACAAACACACCTGGAAAGTACACAATGTATTTACGCATGTATCGTATCAAAGTAGATTTCGTAATATCGGAGGTACTTTTTGCTTGATAATCGTGCACGTGTTAATCGCTTTTTGACGCATGCACGACAGCTGTATTAAAAAAAAAAGACGGGAGATCGTAGATATCGCATCGTGATGCAGCACTTGTTCGAACAACACTTTACATTGTAAATATTTTCTGACGATGGCACAGTTTCGCCGAGTACAGCCTTATATGTCGAGTCATGATTCACGCGTATTTAACTTCGCAGAAGAATATTCAATTTTGTAAAAAATAGATATTTTTGATAACTAGATATTTAAATGAAGTATGAAAGTATGAAATATGACTTTAAAAAAATAATTTAATAATCAATGTCGTTATTATTTTTTATCATTTTGCTAAAATTGTATAAATTCTTTATTACAAATTTTATTTCAAACTTGCGTATATATTTTTTTTCGCAATTATGTATAATAGTATTTATATCGAGGCGTTATTAGAATTAAGAAAAAATCAGAAGATTGCCGATTTGAGGTAATTACAAACTGCACGATACGTGAAATATTTACTTTGCTTTGTGTGCAATAAATTTTGTAAAAATATGTAGAAGATAATAAATGTCAAAATCAATGATTAAAAAATGAATTCGTAATTTTTATAATCTTGCAAAAACGGAATAAACTCTGTTTAAGAGAGAATCTCTAAAATTTAAAATTAAAGATATGTTAAAATTCTATACAAAATACGAGAAATGAAATGTCCGTTAATATCATCAATATATCATCGCAATCAACTAAGTAATTTTTGTTTATGGTACCGTAAGGAAGAACCGCAAAACGGTAGGACTGAAAACTGAGCTGATGGGGAGAGAGAATGCTCGTTAAGTACTATTGCACCGGTATACTTATGTACGGACTTGTGTGTTGACGATTACGGTGCTGCGCGGGAACGATCGTTTCGTCTTTTGAACACGTGTGTCCTTATCAGCGGTCATTTTTCTCGCTGGCCATGATAACGGTTTTGCGAAGCATAATTTCTGCCCAACAGTCTCACGATCTTCGGCAGCTTGCCTTCGATATTTTTTCGCGTCTTCCCGCATGAAATTCATGCATATATATCGTAATATATGTAAGTTTCCGAAGTATACATTTCTACTCTTTTAATCTTGATCGACCTCTCATTTCAAGTTTATCTTTGATAGCAGATTTCGCATGAAAAGAATTCAATTTGTTGTTATGTTCAGTAGGGAAACGGTTAATATATTATCCTGCAACTATCCATTATCTAATTTTCGAAACATATAAGTAAAATTATTATTTAAAGTATTTATATTAATATTAATATCGTTGATTATAATTATACTTTGCATTAGAAATAGTCTGGCACTGCCGATAAGAAATTTATTAAAATTCTATAGAATAATTATATAATTGCATACCTCATCTCGAGACGTTGATGTTACTACTCTTGTACAAAATCATACGTCATTCCTAACGGCAAGTTCAAGTTATATAAATAGCGACATCTCGCGTACGTTTCTGTAAATAATTATACGAATATTAAAGTAGCGATGGAATGTTAAAGTAGACCTTTCATAGCAATTAACATTTTCACAATCGTATAATATGATTCAAATTTCAAAAATTATTTAATAAATTTATGCACGCAACATTTATTTATGCAGAAATAAATTAATTCAATTGCAAGAATATAGTATTTCTGAATTAATTAGATTATTAAAAATGTAGAATTTTGTATCGTGTGTCATTGAATTATTTTATTATCGTTTCGCTTATTTTATTCTTCCGAAAATAATCTTTGTACCGTATCATTCTATTGAAATTTTTTATTCGACAGCTTTTTATCCTATCTATCCTAGGATAGAGTATCCTGAACTATACTTTATTGCATTAATTAATATCATGAAAAAAAAACAAATGCGCGGCGCGATTTCAATTAATCATAATTAATCTTATGGTGATTCATCGCATGTCAAAATTTTTTCATTCGTCTTACTTCGCTTTGCGTAATTACGGTACATCCGTCAAAATTCCCCCTGTAATATCAATTCGCACGATTAGAAAATGTTTCTAATTGCAAAACCTCAGCTTAAAGTTTTGGATAAAAATAAATTACACGTATCGCGAAGGCCAGGATGCATCGCGTGGTTACTGCTCGGCTGTAAGAGACACTGCCTAGTAAATTGCTATATTTTAAATTTAATGTAAAATTTGCTTCATCTATGAATTAATCGATGTAATCAATTATATCCGTTACTTTCTTTTCAGTATCAGCGATAATTTTTATCGTCATATGTAAGCACCTGACAAGCAACATCTACCGCCTAATTATCTTACTTTTGGGCGATATTATGTTCGGTTTAGACAGTTTCGGAGAATGGGAAGACTTGATATTATACAAGCAGGAGAATAAAGCTATTGTCGAGAAATCCGTTTGGACCGATAGAATATGTTCCGGTAATTCGGGTGAAATCTCCTTGATGAAACTCACCGATATCCGACACGTTGGTATCTCCGAGATTGGTCTCTTTATCGTTCACAGAAACGGACAAACAATCACTCTTAATATGAGAGGTTTAACGAGGGAGGAGATACAAAATCTAAGGAAAGAAATCAACTATTTCTTGAACATGAGTCGACTCGAAAATCTCGACTTTTCCTTGATTGATTCTTCGGACCGATTATTACTTCCTTCCGATTCTGAAGAATATTTGCAAAATTTGCCAAGAACGTGTCTACCTAACGAGCTTACCGTTTCGGATAATATCTTGGGCAATAGCAAGGCATGCTATCGGGTGCAGCAGAATTTGAGTTATCCAACTCTAATGTGTGGAGTACGACTTAACAGCTATCAATCGGCGAGCTTGAAAAGAGGCTTTTATACAGAAAATTCAAAACGTCTTGATTGTGTTAAATATAGAAATATTTGTGCCGTTCCTAATCTGACAAAAATAAACAAAGAACATAATTAATTAAGTACCCTTTGTTTATGAAATATATGTGTTGTTGATATTATTGAGATTTCTATCTAATTCGCAACTGTCGGTTACAAATAAATTTGTATAATAAAGCAAGATTTATTTTTTGTGCTGCAATAAATAATTTATTACTAAATAACAATATTTCGTATTGTAAACTATCAAGGATATCTTAAAATCGCGAGTCACTAACAATCTGAACAGTATATATTATATATTCTATTACTGTAATAGTTTTAAAATACTTATCATAATTTATATAGAATTTTATATAAAATATATGTAATTCATTCAACAAGTTGCTTACATGCACTTTCGATATTCGGATACTGATACTGAAATCCTACCTCTGTAACACGCTTTGGCGTAACTTTCTGTCCTTCCAACATAATCTGAAGAAAAAACATGAGATTATTAATTTATTATGTTATCGAAAATTTTAAATACACATTACTAACTTTTGCTCGTTCTTCACTGAATAATATCTGCAGAACAAAACTTGGAAGAGGTATGACCGCGGGTCTTTTCATTGCTATTGCAAACGCTTTTGTAAATTCTTTATTTGTTATAAGCTGTTAACAGCAATGTGTTTAGCTATGCAATACTTTTTTTCGTTTTAATCAGAGAATATATTATAAAATATTTATATTACCTGAGGTGCAACTCCATTTAATATACCATATACATTGTTGTTTTTTAATGCAAATATAAACATGTTAACTAGGTCAATGATATGTATCCAGGGCATATATTGATCTCCAGTTGCTATTGGTCCACCCAGACCAAGAAAGAAAGGTAGGTAAATTTGTTTGATCATGCCACCGTTTCTTCCTAATACAACACCAGATCTTATTGTCACTTGTCTAATATTGCAATCTTCTGGTAATTTTGCCGCTTCCTCCCAGTCATGAGTAAGTCCTGACAATATAAACAATTAATTTACAAATATAAATACTGTTTACATTACGAATGAAAACTGAGATTCTACTTGAGAGAAAATCATATGGTTCGCATTTGCTTTCTTCTGTATACACGGTGTCATTAGGCTTATAATACGCAACACCTGATATAGTCGCAAAAACTGTAGCTTTGGTATTCTTTACGGCATCTGCTAAAGCCTTTGTCGTCTTTACTCTGCTATTTCTGACATTTTGTTTGAAACCCGGCGACCATCTTTGCATGGGATCAAGTATATTCTGTCCAGCAACGTTGATGACAGCTGATGTGTTCTCTGGCAGACCATAGCGCTCTAAATCATTCTATACATTTTACAAGAGCCATATTTCGGTGGATTCTTTCGCATTAAAAATTATGACAATCGATTATCTCGACTTACCCATGACATTCTATTTGGTCCTGGCATTCGAGAGATACATGTGCAAGATACACCATCGAGGCTCAGCGATTTTATCAACTGTGATCCTATAAAGCCAGTACCACCACCTAAAAGTATTATATAACCTTATTAGTGACATG
Organism: Camponotus floridanus; assembly: GCF_003227725.1. Taxonomy (NCBI): domain Eukaryota; kingdom Metazoa; phylum Arthropoda; class Insecta; order Hymenoptera; family Formicidae; genus Camponotus; species Camponotus floridanus. Next base: position 1,999,411 of record NW_020229381.1, read on the forward strand.
ATTCAATCACACCTTTAGCACAATATTATAAATCTAATAAATCAACAAAGTATAAATTTATGCTTACCTACTACTACGTGTTTTAAAGCCATGTCCGAGAACAAAGATTTTTCTTATATGTTAGAGATTATCTTGAAAATAAGTTGAATCTCTTCTCACCGGTCGTGATGCAACAAGCGAAGGTTATTATCAATATCAATCTATTGTTGAATAGACATACATTAAATTTATATTAATATATCTAAAATTTTATATATCTTTACATACTTACATGATATATCTGAATATATAAATTTTCTATAATATGCCTTAATTTTTTTCGACTAGTATTAGCAGACTATCAATGCGAATTTGAATTTCGGATATCCGGAGATCTGGTGGACTGGTGGAGGTGATTGAATTTTATCCCATCAGATCACTATTTTATCTTTTATCGATAATGTAATGATCTACATATACCTACAGTAGCATGCAACGAGATTATTTACTGCCGGTATAATAGCTCTCAGGTTCATGAAATAGAGGACTGAAATTTCCTCATTTTTTAATTTTAGTTTTATTTTCTTTTAATACAGCTTTTTCAAATTTTTCAAACAGAAAATATAATACAAAGAATTTATAAAATATATATTGCATAATTAAATATAATATTATAGCGTATAATTACATAGTTTGTATATTATAAAAATATATTACAAAATATATATTATAATTATAGTACAGTTTATAAATTGGTGATGCTGTCAATATCAAATAAATATATATTTGAATTTATTCAAATATTTTCAATAATACGGATAATTTGATGTTGAGAGCATTATAACACTTGGACTTACAATAATATTATATATAATACATAAAATAATACATAAAAAATTGTTATGTAGAATATATACATAGATTATTTTACTCTATTACACGAAAATATTCGCAATACGTACAACGTAAAATTGATTAGAAATATTTAGAAAATTTTTAGATTAGCTGATAATCTATCGTGATTAGAAGAATCATTAATAAATTTATCGATTATGTTCCTCTCAATTAAGAAAGAGTAATTTTAATTTTGCGAAATTTTAATTCATTTTGTAAGATTTTCTAAAAGAAATGTTCGATAACGCGAAAAGATAAATAAAACTTCGATGTTACTCAACAATTAAATCAAAGAAAAAATCACGATTTAAATTTCGCGAATGATAAATCGCGTATATGATAAATAAATAAATTAATAATAATAGTAATATTTAATCACAATACACAATTTTTTTAATAATCGATTTTTATAATAATCGGAATACAACGTGCGCACACGTAATATAATTATTATCATTTTGTGTAACAATAAAAATATTGCAACATTAGAGGCGCATTTCATATAATTTGCACAATATTATAATTATAATATACGTAAGGAATCAAACGCGGATGCAGAATCTAATAGTCGATTTCTTTTCAAATATACAATTTCATGTAAATTTCGCGATCAAAAGTAAAATATATATCTTGTTCCGCGAACAATTGCAAACAGGATAAACTTTAATATCCTTATTCCTTAAAATAATTGCGTTATCGCCACGTTCAATGATCCAACGATTAGACCAGATCAAAATCTCTCTGCCGAGTGACACGCTAGTTAATATCTGACAGAGAGAAGAACGATCCTAAAAGCGACTTCAATTTGTCTTATTTCTTCTATTTCGGATTTCGTAAAATCGATTCACAATGAATAGTTCAGTGATTCATTAAACATCAGAAGCCCCTCTACAGTAAGGAACGAATCTCCGATCTTACTGATTGCCCCCGATAACAGTGATTTCGGCAGTGGATTAACGAATGTTAACCTTCTTATCATTTTCAATATATAATATTAAAATTCGCGTGAAAAAACATCTTCTTCCATTTTAAGAAATCTTTTTTTTACTAAAAAAAATGACTGGATATAATAGTTTTTATATATATGTTACAATCAAATATATTTAGGTAAAATAAAATACATGCGCTTTTATCGTTGCTTGGTTAAATGTGTGAATAATAATAATTTTAGGGTACCAAATGTGTTCAAAATTCGAGACAAATCAAATCTGATAACAGCGAGATTTAAAAAAAATTCAATTTGAATATTTAGCAACATCAAATGAAAGATTATCAAGGAATTAATCTTTCTGTCACATTTAACAGTTAACACTTAGCACGTAATAATAATTTGCAGATATCTTACTGATATCAGAGTACCCATTCGATTTGTCTCGAATTTTTTAATTACTCACACATTTTATATTATATCATGCATTCCTAATATATTATTAAGAATAATATAAAAAAATATTGTAGTTTTTCAAATATGTCATAATTTACGCACATATATTTTATTATATATACACTCTTATCTAAAATAAACTAATTGTAATATATATAAGATAGTGGAGCATCCAGTAATCCCTGCAAATGGTTTCTTAAAAGAGACCAAAAATAAAATTAATTCAAAATTAATAAATAAAATATATTTGTTTGTAACCATAATTTTTCAAATAATAAAAATTTTGCACAAAAATATCTGCAAAGACTTATTAAATGAAATTTATATTTGAAAAAGTGAATTTTATCTATTATATTAATTTTTGAACTATTATTAAATATTTTCATTATTAAAATAATATTGATATTAATGGAAGAACATTTTTAATAAAAAAAAGAAAATATATCTTCTCTCAAAGTATACTTAATGAATTTTGTATAATTTTATATTTTATATTTAATGAATTCGATTTCAAATGTACATTTCAAATAATCGTCGTTAAATCACTGCCAAAAGCATTATTTCCAGGAATCGCCAAGAAAATTGGGTTTAATTCTAATTCTGTAATGAAAACTCCCAATTTTTAATGAAGCACCGAACTAGGCGTTGTGAATAGATCCCACGAGAAAAGCCGACGAGAAATAACACTCCACAATGAAAATCGCTTCGACTATCCGCCAAGAACCGCGCATTTGTTAGCGTCCACCTGACATGAGGGATAACGATAAGGCTTTTTCGCTGAGACAGCGATCATGTCCAAAAACGTGAAAAGAACGCAATTGTTTGCAATGTAATATAATTTATTATAAAATCATTCAATAAATATTTCACGCGATAATACGAAATACATTTCCGATACAAAATACATCCTCGATATACATTTAATTGAAAACGATAATCAAAGAAAATTATTTTGTTTCACAGATTTTAATTTCCGCGTGATCGGTAATATTTAATCTTTCGTAGTATTTTATTTTCGAATATACTTGTGTTTTTGTAATATTAAAAGCGCGACAAATTTTACGAGTAAAAAGCTAATATCTAATTATTGGGTTAACATCGTGTCTTTCTTGATACTTTTAATAATCTTTTAATAATTTTTATTATATAGAATAATTTTTTTACGGTATTTGCGCGATTAGGAGAATTTCTCGAATTTATTAATAATCTTTTAGTATAAAAAGTAAGTTATCCAAATACTTTAATAATTTTACAATAAAAATATTCAAATAAAATATATATTAAATGTGTTAACAAATTTTGTTAATGTACGTATTCTTCTAATTTCGTGTAATGTACAATAGATTTCTTCTACATTATTACAATTAGATTACAATTTATATACAATTGTGCAGAAAATTATAAAAAATAAAAAATAATACAATTTATAGATATAATTATAATAGATACAATTTAATAATTGATGCTATTAGTATCAATATTTCCAACATAAGGAAATTGCCATATTTTTATTATTTGAAATGATTAATCAATGATAATCAATATAGATTCAAATAAATTAGAAAAAAATTATTTAGTTTGAATTACTTTTTATTCTCAATATTTTATCAAATGAATATTATCATATTAGATACTAATAACATACACATTTGAATTCAAGTGATAAAATAAAATATTAATATAATTTATAAAAAATAAAATATTAAATTTAATACATGTTATACGTATAATAAAATGCAACTTAAATGCAACTTAAATGTATATTATGTATTTAAGTTACATTTTTTACATTTTCCATACATTAATTTTTTATTTTTATTTATAATTTTTTTATAATCAATTTCAATTCTTTCCATACAATTTATTTAATTTTACACAAAATAAATTATATGAAAATATCCCTAAAAATAACTTATTTTTATGTTTTTTTGCTTGGAAATAAATTTAATTTTTATATGCCCTAATAGTCCTAATAGCCCTAATAGCTTAATAGACCTAACAGTCCTAACAGCCCTAATAGTCTTAATAGCCCTAATAATTATGTCTTTTCTTGAAAATAAATTTAATTTTTATATGCCCTAATAGCTCTGACAGACCTAACAGCCCTAACAGTCCTAATAGACCTAACAAAGACCTAACAGTCCTAGCCGCCTACTTGCTGGTTTACACCAGCAGAAATTCACGAGAAGAAATTTGGGGAACCCTAATTAGAAATCCGCGATAATGAGAATACTAATTAGAACCCTAATTAGAAATCCGCGATAATGAGAAATTTAAGAAGCCCTAACCGGAAATTCGCGATAAAAGGAAGCCTTAGCGGCGCAACACATCTTTTGGCCAATATTGCCAATATTGATGTATTTTCCAAGCCAGTTATCTCTGCTTCTGGCTATATTCATTTTGACGACTATTTGTTTACGATCGTACGATATTATGATCGTATTTTAACGTGCGTCATTTAGTCGTCAGAAATCGCAAAATAAATTATCATGCATAAAATATAATTAGCATGCATTTTAACTCTCGGTCGACGGGTTGCTTATAAATATTTTTATTTTTTAGATTAAATATTTAGAAATTAAAAATCTATTTTTAAAATCGTTTTGTAAAAGTCTGTGTGTCCATATATATATAATGGAAATAAATATTTCATGTATGTCTATATCTATTGTTATTTTACAAATATTTTTTCTTTTACTTTAATTTTTACACGTATTGTCCCGCCAATCAAGAGTTAGAAGCAACGGATTTCTTCATGCATTTACAAATCCTTTGCTTCAAAATAAAAAGTTGTCACTTACCGGCACTGATGCGCAACAGCGGAATTGATATTGAAGCTATGTTGTCTGTAACATACAAATATAAAATGCAAATTATATCAATGTTCAAAATAATTAATATTTTAAGAAATTATTATTGGACTCATTGAATTTTATATCCGATGTACGCAATTATAAATAGATGTATAAATATGAAATAATTTTATAAGTAATTAATTTTTTTTAAGTAGAAACTTTTATAGAAAGAATTATTATAAAAATTTGTTCAATTTTTTCATGTTTAAATCATTTATATAAATCAAATTAATTAATTAATTAATTTATATAAAATTAATATAATACACACCATCAGGTTGTTCCGCTGGTGCAAGATGCCTTTCCTAGGCCTGCTCCTCCTCTCAGATCATCTGGGTTGGTTACATCTATAACATACACATAGAAAATCCAAATTATAATAACGTCCAAAATAATTAATATTTCAAAAAATTATTATTGTATGTATTGTGTATCTTATATTCAATCCATATAATAATAAGTAGATTCATAAAATAATTCTATAAATTAAAGAAAAACATTATTAATAATTTTATAAAAGTTTATATCTTTACAAGAGATTATAGCTTTTATTTAAAAATCTTTTTCTCTTTTATTTAAATCATATAAATAAACAAATCACATTAATTGTTGCGATTAATTGTTTGATTTAAATTATAATAAATATATTTAATATTTAATATATAATTGCAAATAAATAAACTATTTACCAGAAGGTTGCTCTGCCGGAGCCTGATGCCTCTCCTAGGCCTCCTCCTCCTCTCAGTTAGACGCGCGATACTTACAAACGGCACTCCCGCACTCACGAGCGATATTTTTATATCGCTATTTTCGCACTTTTACGCGCGATACTGAACGGCACTCCCGCACTATTCGATACGATTAAAAATTTTCTGTTTTGTCGCGCGATGTATATATTTAATATATATATACTTTAAACGGCACTCCCCGGTACGAGCGAAAATCCCGTTTCACTTGTGAAAGTGGGATTGCGAGAAAGTCCAACGCGAAAACGCGATAACGCGATGACGCGAAAAAGCTAAACGCGAAAACGCAGTAACGAGACGCCGCCGTCCGCGACACGTTGACGGCACCGACGACGAAAAGAAATATATATATATATATATTATATATATATATATATATATTTTTTTTTTTTCTTTTTTTAATAATATTTATGTTTTTTTTCTCTGGAAATAAATTTAATTTTTATATTCCCTAATAGCCCTAACAAACCTAACAGCCCTAACAGTCCTAGCAGTCCTAACAGTCCTAGCCGCCTTACTTGCTGGCTTACACCAGCAAAAATTCGCGATAAGGTGCAATTTGGGGAGCCCTAATCGGAAATTCGCTTATAAAATTTAATTGCGCAACACATCTTTTGGCCAATATTGACCATGGCCATATATTTTTCAGGCCAGTTATCTCCACTTCTGGCCATTCATTCTGACGACTAATTTGTTTCAAAAACGATCATGCGATATGATCGTTTCTTTACGCACGTTATTCAGTCAAAAATTACAAGTTATAAATTATCATGCATAAAAGATAAAAAGCATGCATTTTAACTCTCAGTTGGCAGATTGGTTAGAAATATCTCTATTTTATAGATTAAATATTTATCGATTAAAAACCTATATTTTTATAAAATTGTTTTTTATAGAGACCGATATATATTAGAATTTTAGAATATTTCATGTATGTCCATCATACAATTGCAACAAAAATATCATCTATCTTTATTAAAAATATTTTTCCTTTACTTTTTCACTTTAATTTTTACTCGCGTATTGTCCCGCCAACGGAGAGTTAGAAGCAATGGATTTCTTCATGCATTTATAAATCCTTTGCTTCAAAATAAAAGGTTGTCACTTACCGGCACTGATGCGCAACAGCGGAATTGATATTGAAGCTACGTTGTCTGTAACATACAAATATAAAATGCAAATTACATCAATGTTTAAAATAATTAATATTTTAAGAAATTTATTATTGGATTCATTGAATTTTATGTCCGATGTGCGCAATTATAAATAGATATATAAATATAAAATAATTTTATAATTAATTAATTTTTTCAAGTAGAACCTTTAGAAAGAATTGTATAGAAAGAAATATTACAAAAATTTTCCCAATTTTTTCTTGTTTAAATCATTCACATAAATCAAATTAATAAATTAATTAATTCATTTATATACAATTAATATAAATAATAATATTCACCATCAGGTTGTTCCGCTGGTGCAGGATGCCTCTCCTAGGCCTGCTCCTCCTCTCAGATCATCTGGGTTGTTGCGTCGATCTATAACATACAAATAGAAGATCTAAATTGTAATAATGTTCAAAATAATTAATATTTTACAAATTATTGTATGCATTGAATTTTATATCCGACGCATATAATAATAGCAGATTAATAAAATAAAATATTACTAATAATTCTTGAATAACTTTATAAAACCTTCACAAGATTATAAATTTTATATAAAAATCTTTTTTTTTAAAATTCGTATTTAAATCATATGAATAAAAAAATCAAATTACGATTAATTGCTTAATTTAAATTATAATAAATATATTCAATATTTCATTTATATATATATATATATATATATATATATATATAATTGCAAATAAATAAACTATTTACCAGACGGTTGCTCTGCCGAAGCTCGATGCCTCTCGAGGCCTCCTCCTCCTCTCAGTCTTAATCGCGCGATACTTTTAGCGGCATTCCCGCACTCACGTGCGATATTTTTATATCGCTATTTTTCGCACTTTTACGCGCGNCGTTACTTCCTAACTCTGGATAAGTAGATCGTCGTAAAAAATTAGTGACTCAAAGAATTAAACAGGAATAATGTAGCAGACACAAAGTTTTTTCCGCTTAAATCAATCAGTTTTGAAAAATAAGTTCTTCTTATATTCCAGGAAAGTTAGTATAAAGATAAAAAAAGAAGTTAATTAATTTTCTTTTTTAAATAATTATTTATTATGCATTTGTCTTTTTATATTAAAATATTATGACAGAAACTTCAATAAAAATAAAGTTATACAATGAACGTAATTCAATTCCATTAAAACGATTATATGTGTAATCTAAAATTAGAAGAAAGAATTTTTATTTTTACAGAGAGATAGAAAAGTTAATTTAGTCAAAGCAAAATCTTATTATTCGAAGATCAAGATGCCTACTTATTTTGAAGGTGATATTGTCATTTCGGGCATTTCAGGTAATTATATTACCTCAAGTGGTTATGACACAACATCAATTTTATTATAAGATGAATGTTTATAATACATCGATATTTTCCAGGCCGTCTGCCTGAATCATCAAATATTGAAGAATTTAAGGAAAATTTAATGAAAGGGACAGACATGGTCACTGAGGACGAGCGACGTTGGAAACCGGGTCTTTACGGTTCACCTTCTAGATTTGGCAAACTTAAAAATCTTCACAGTTTCGACGCTTCTTTCTTCAAGATATCTCCTAAACAAGCGCATGTAATGGATCCGCAACTTCGCATTATGTTAGAAGTGACACATGAGGCATTGATTGACGCTGGTGTCAATCCTTCCACCTTGAAAAAATCGCGTACCGGGGTGTTCATTGGTGTTTCCACTTCCGATGCGAATGATTTTTGGAAAACCAAGCCGGACGGTAAGTACATTTTAAAACTTATCGTGAAAATTTTTACCCGTTAAAGTCATATTATGAAACAATGTTCTTAAATAATTAAACTAATTTTTATTTATTTAATCTTAGAAATGTAAGAACCAAAATGAAAAGTTACATTAAAAATATATTATAAAAAGATATTTTTTAGCTAAAACAGTTTTGAAATATTCAATATTAAACATATATGAAATATACGTAAAAATGCATAAAGAATGACAAATTCTTTATATTGAAATATTACACAGTTAAAAAAAGCATATATAAGATTTTGAAATAAATATACGATTATAATAATTAAAACATTATTTTTTCACAAAAACATATATAAGTTTAAAAATTAGATTTATAATACATGATATTTATATTAATGTCATATTATTTAATAAAATTAATATAAATGTTAAAATTGGCAAATAAGAGTTAAAGCGTGATAATTTGAGAACAATAGAAAAAAATTTTTTTCTTTTTTATTAATGTAAATAAGAACTATGAATAATAACTTATTAATAATAATCATAAAAAGGAAAAAAGAGTCTGAACGATTTTAAATCACGTTTGTGTTCTTTGCTATATATATTATGACCTTTAAAATGAAATTTATTTATACCAAGCAACGATTTGCATATTTTCAATTCGTTTATTTTTGTTTCTTTTTCTGTTTGTTTTTATTTTAACTTAATGTTCTTCTATCACCAATGAGAAGGGTCACAGAACATCGAAATATTAATTCTATTATATTTCTTTAACATGTAAAATTTTATTACACATCATTTACAGCATACACCCTCCAATGGCACACATTTTTTTTGTTATTAATTAATTTTATTAATTAAATTAATTCAAAGTAAACATGATGAGAGACTCAGTTAAATTGTTGCCTTTAATAATGGCGTACCGATCATTATTAAAATTTTAATTTTTGCTACAAGAACACTTTAAACTTCAGTCAAGACATCCTTTGAGTAAGTTAAAAAAAATTATCGTCTATAAATTATCTCTTTGTAGGATATGAATGGCTCGGAAGTAGCATAGCAATGATGGCAAACAGAATCTCTTATACCTTCGATTTAATTGGACCCAGCTTTTCGGTGGATACACTTTGTTCTTCATCTTTGACTGCTATGCATCAGGCAGTCGTGGCGATACGCACTGGCGATTGCGACGCAGCGATCATTGGCGGATTGAATATTGTGCTTAATCCGGTTCACTATCTTCATTATCATAAAAAGAATATGCTATCCACAGAAGGTAAATGTAAATCATTCGACATCTCAGCTGACGGTTACGTGAAAGCCGAAGCAGTGGTCGCAATATACCTGCAGAAAATGACAGACGCGCGCAGAGTATATGCTACAGTAATGAACACAATGATAAACACGGACGGCTACAAGCCCGAAGGCATCATGTATCCGAATGGTGACATTCAGTACCTGATGTTGCAGAAAATATACAATGAGGTGAATATTGATCCCAAAGACATAGTTTACGTGGAGGCGCATGGTAGCGGTACCAGAGCGGGTGATCCGGAGGAGCTCGGTGCCATCGATAAGTTGTTTTGCAAAGACAGAAAGACACCGCTGTTAATCGGCTCGGTTAAATCAAATATGGGACACGGCGAAGCTGCCAGTGGACTGTGCGCGATCGCCAAGGTGCTGATTGCGATGGAAACCGGTGTGATTCCGGCGAATCTGCACTTTGTTACTCCAAATCCAAAGATTCCCGCGTTGACCAAGGGACGTATTCGCGTACTTGACAAAGCTACGTCATGGAACGGCGGTTTTGTGGGTATCAATTCATTTGGCGCCGGTGGTACGAATTCGCACGTCATTCTGCGCAGCAATTCGAAGGTAAAAATATCATTAGATACCGTAGAGCACCTATTGCCGAAGCTGGTCGCCGTATCGGGCCGTACAAAAGAAGCTGTACAGGTATTATTGAACAAGGCAAACGAGCATCGACAAGACAATGAGTTTTTATCTCTACTGTACTCCGTGCATAGTGATAACATACCGAATCATAACATTCGTGGCTATGAAATACTCGCTTATGATAGTACGCGCGAGATTGTCGAGGCGAATTATGACGAGAAACGTCCCGTTTGGTTTTTATTTTCCGGTATGAATACTCAGTGGCCGGGTATGGGACGCGAATTGCTTGACATCGAAACGTGCCAGCGTAGTCTACAACGATGCGCTGATGTATTAAAGGAACACAATGTTGATCTAATGAATATCATCATTAACGGTACGGATGAAACATACGAAAACGTCATGGTTGCTACCGTGTCAATCGTGGCCATTCAAATCGCTCTCGTCGATATGTTAATATTTATGGGTGTGCAACCAGATGGTATAATTGGACACTCCCTTGGCGAAATAAGTTGCTCGTATGCCGATGGTGCGTTTACCCTAGAGCAAACAATTTTGGCAGCCTATTATAGAGGCAAGTCGATTATAGAATCCAATTTGGAACCAGGCGCTATGGCGGTGGCAAATTTGAATTGGGAGGAAGTCAAGAACATGTGTTTAACCGATATCGTTCCAGCCTGTCATAATTCCGAGGATTTGGTTACCATTTCTGGTCCACCCCTATCTGTGAAAAAGTTCGTAGAGGAACTGAACAGCAAAGATGTGTTTGCCAAAATGATCAAATGCTGTGGCGTTGCTTATCACAGTAAATACATTGCTCCAGCTAAATCCAAATTTCGCGCTTCCCTCGATATGATTGTGCCGAAGCCAAAGAAAAGATCTACCAGATGGATTTCTAGTTCGGTACCCGAGGTCGCATGGGATAGCCCACTCGCACAATTTTGTTCACCGGAGTATCACGTGAACAATATGCTGTCACCTGTGCTTTTTCAGGAGGCGATTACGCATATCCCGAAGAATGCGATAACCATCGAAATCGCGCCACATTGCTTGCTACAGACGATTCTGCGTAAATCCCTACCATCCACGGTGACTAATATCGGTCTCCAAAAGCAGAATCATTCAAATAATTTGATCTTTTTACTATCTAATGTGGGAAAGATGTACACAGCCGGCGCGCAGCCCGACATCTCTAAACTGTATCCGTCAGTTAGTTTTCCTGTCAGTCGCGGAACACCGATGATTGGATCATTGATCAAATGGGACCATTCTGCTACATGGACGGTGCCCGATTTGAAGCATCAGACGAAAGAATCGTCAGGAGAGCTTGTTGTAGAGATAAATTTATCGAGAGAAACAGACGCATATTTAATGGGACATCAAATCGACGGGCGATTTGTTTTCCCAGGCGCCGGCTTCATATTCATGGTTTGGCAAATCTTTGCGAAACTACACGATACCGATTTCGACCGACTATCAGTAATCTTTGAGAACGTATGGCTTCAGCGCATTACCTTCTTACCGGAAAATAAAACAATCAAATTTTTCATAAAACTTCTCGAAGGAAAGGGAGATTTTGAAATCCTCGAAGCTAATAGCATTGTAGCCAGCGGAAACATCCGCGCCGCTGAAGCTATCGAGATAAATCAACTGAACTTACTACCGCTCCCGATACCGTCTACCGAGCTTTTATTGAATACGGAGGATATTTATAAGGAATTGAGATTACGTGGATACGAATACAATGGTATTTTCAAAGGAATAAAATGCTGTGACATTTCTTTCACCGTTGGCGAGTTACATTGGTTTAATGAATGGTCTTCGTATATTGATAACATGTTTCAATTTAAAATGTTGTCAAACGACCGGAAATTAGTTTATGGCTCGAAGTGTCGATACGCCATGATCAATCCCGTTCTTCATAAACAAATGATCAATGAGTTACCGAAAAACGGCGGATTGCCGATATATCACTATAAAAATGCCAATATAGTTAGATCAGGCGGTATTGAATTAAGAGATATGAAATGTACCGCACCTCAGCGACAGCAGAAGATTAAACCCAAATATGAACGTTACGTTTTCGTATCTTATGAAAATTCGCGCAGCTTGGTCTTGAAAGATCCAAAGAGACAAAAGATTCACATACTTACTGTACTATTACAAATTGTATGTGAAAATGTAACGACATCGAGAATCAAAGCCGTGGAAGTTGCGGATAATCGAGCCGCGGAAGAGCTTTTGGTGCCGCTTGTACACGATATTCTTTCTTGCGATCCCTTCATCACTGTAAGTACTCGTTATATAATTTTAATAATTGTAGTCGACTTAAAGAAGTGAACAAAAATCTTGGATAAATAGACTCAAGCGATTTATAGTATAAGATATTATACATATTTTTTTAATATATATACAATTTTCATAAATGCAAATTATGATATATAAAAAAACTTTTTTTTAAATGCACTGCATTCTAAATCCGTGTCTATCATTTTTCTATAATTTTTATCGTTTTAGGTTGATTTACAAGTAGCCGTCAGTTCCGCGTGCGATTATAGGACAAGTTTCGATCAAAGGGGCATTAATATTAATATAATTAAATGGAAAGCGAATGATACATTCCCAGCTCAGAATATGCACTTCATCATAGCAGCGGAAGTTCTCTCTGGCCGATCTCTCATCAATTTCAAAAATCTAGCGGCTACCTTAAGTTCTAATTGCTTTATTCTTCTAGAGGAGACTGGTATATTCGACTTAAAGATTGCACTAGAAGAGGCGAATCTGATGTTAATTAGTAAGCAAATTGACTCCACGGGAAAGAATTACTTCTTATTGAAAAAACGAAAAGAAGTGAGAAAAGAACCGATCTTAATACAGATTACAGGAAACGATTTCTCATGGTTAGCAAATGCGAAAGCAGCATTGAGAAATTGCGACAGTGGAAAACAAGATGTTCTTTTTGTATCTCAAAACGAAGAATTACTTGGTAATTATACATGTTTATACATAATTTTTGAAATGAAAAATTTATGTTTAGAAATATTTATTTAAAAATCTTTTTTTTGAGCTTTATCCGAGAGTTTATCAGCGAATCATTAAAGATCTTGTTTTTTTTTATTCTCAGGTATTGTCGGATTCATAAACTGCATGCGACGCGAGATGGTAAACGTGCGCTACGTTTTTATCCAGGACAATAATGCTCCCAAATTTGATTTATTCTCGCAGTTCTATGCGGAGCAATTAGAGAAAGAATTAATGGCTAACGTATTGAAAGGTGGTCAATGGGGTAGTTATCGGCACTTGCAATTAGATCAAGATAACTACATGGAAGTAGAGCACGCCTATGTGGATACATTGACGACAGGAAATTTAAATAGTTTAGCATGGATTCAAAGTCCGTTAACGTATTGTCAGAGCAAATATCTAAATTCACTTTGTAATGTGCACTATGCGTCATTAAATTTCAGGCAAGTTTCAACGAAAGTCACTTCTTGCTCTCGACTGAAATAAAAAATAAAAAATAACGAATTCAACGTAACTATATAAAATACGGCGAAATTATAAAAATAACGAATATCACATTGATAAATATTTATTGATAAATTTTATACTAATAGGGATATTCTGTTGGCGACTGGTAAACTATCAACGGATGCTCTCTCATCGTTAGGACTTGCTACAGAAGACTATGTATTAGGATTTGAATTCTCCGGGACAGATGCAGATGGCTGTAGAGTAATGGGTTTATTAGACAAATCTAGAGGTTTGGCGACCACCGTGTTGCCGGATTCCGGTTTTCTTTGGAAGGTACCTGACAAATGGACACTGGAGCAAGCGGCGACAATACCGGTCGCTTATGCGACCAGTTACTATGCTCTGTTTGTACGAGGTCGATTGAGAACGGGTGAAAACGTGCTGATTCATTCTGGTGCGGATGCCGTCGGCCTAGCGGCAATCAACATTGCCTTGCACGCAGGCTGCACCGTCTTCACTACTGTCAGCACAGAGAAAAAACGATTGTATCTCAAGAAGACCTTTTCGCAATTGACCGACAAGCACATTGGCAATTCCCGAGATACGAGTTTTGAACAGCTGATCTTGGACGAAACCCGAGGACGTGGGGTCGATGTAGTATTGAATTCACTGTCAGAAGAGAAACTACATGTCAGTGTACAGTGCCTCGCGAAGAACGGTCGCTTCCTCGATATTGGGAAGCACGACATGTTGAATGGCAATCGCGTAGATATGTCTCTGTTTTTAAAGAATACTTCTTATCATGGTATACTTTTAGAATTGTTATTAGAAAATATCGAGGATAAGCGAAAAACGATTAGACTAATCTCGGAGGGAATTGAGAATGGTGCAGTATGTCCTTTACCGACGACCGTATTTTCGAAGCAAAGGCTCGAGGAAGGATTTAGATTTATGACGACAGGCAACCATATCGGTAAGGTATTGCTGAAAATTCGCGACGAAGAACCTCAGAAACATGAGCTGCCAATGCTAAGAACAGTAGCGGCCATATCACGTACTTATATGTATCCAGACAAGTCGTATGTGTTGATCGGTGGTCTCGGTGGATTTGGTTTGGAATTGGCCAATTGGATGATCACCCGCGGCGCTAGATTCATCGTTCTCGTGTCACGTACTGGAATACACACTGGTTATCAGACGTCCCGCGTTCAACATTGGCGCAATAATGGCATCAAAGTCATCATCTCTGCTGCAGATATCACGACGTTATCGGGCGCCGAATGTTTAATCGACGAGAGTAATCGGTTGGCTCCAGTTGGCGGTATATTTAATCTGGCCGTCGTTCTACATGACGCTTTGTTCGAGAACTTACAAGTGGCCGACTTCGAGACTGTAACCTTGCCAAAAATCATTGGTACGAGGAATCTGGACGTGATATCGAGAAAGTCTTGTCCATCATTGGATTATTTTGTCGTGTTCTCGTCCATATCGTGTGGCCGCGGCAATGCCAGTCAATCCAATTACGGTCTCGCAAATTCAGCTATGGAGAGAATGATGGAGCAGAGACATACTGCTGGTTTGCCCGGTCTCGCTATTCAATGGGGTATTATAGGAGATGTCGGTTTGTTTGTTGGTGAGACATTTTTCTATTTCTTTTTATAAGATTCAATGGGAATTATATTCTTGTTTTTAGGCATAATTTATAAAATGAAAAGGGACAATGTGATCCGAAAAAGGATCGAAGATTGTTTACATAAAAAATTTCCATTTTATTCTTTAAAAAGTATCCACATAACCAATATAATGATATGACTTTTCGAGGATAATTTATTACATTATTTATTTTTATTAATAGAGACATTAACAACTTTTTATTGCAAGAAATATATAAAACAATAATGTAGAGATATTATTAATAGGACATAATTGCAAACTAATAACAATAACGTAATATTATTAAAATAAGAGTGTAAATTATTGTATATATTTAAATATATAAATTATTTTGGCCAGATCATCGAAGCAAACACTAATCATTTTTTACATTCGATATCACTACATGATACTCTGATTTTTACAGATACAATGAAGAATGAAATTTTTGATGTAAGATATCTTTTACCGCAACGTGTGACCAGCTGTCTTGAGACCATAGATGTTTTCCTTCAACAACCATATCCAGTATTATCGTCTACAGTGATAGCCGAGAAACACAAATTTGCAAATAACGACGACAAAGTTGATATCATCCAAATCGTTGCTAATATCCTTGGTATTGAAAACATCTCGGCAAATATCAATGACAGCTTCGACAATCTCGGCATCGATTCGCTAAGCTATACGGAGATAAAACAGATTCTTGAAAGAGAATATGGTATCTTATTATCGTTCCGAGAGATGTATGTCTTAACGTTAAGTAAATTATTAGACGTATTAGCGAAAAACAATGTGTCCCACGATTCTTCAACAAGTTAAAGAAGTACAAAGATGATCGCAAATCTACAGGAAGAGAAATATATTCTTTAATTTTAATGATATGACTTTTCTTAAATTTTTTTAGCATTTTTTTAAACATGTGAATTATAATAATGATTGTATTCTAAAGTAATTTATGATAATTGTAATAATAATAAATATTTCTAAATTGATTATATGATTTTGTTAAAAGAATTATTTTTTTGTTTTGACATGTGTTTAATATACATATTATGAATATGTTATTTAAATAAGTTATAAATATTAAATCTGTAATATTCAAAATAACAGATGTTAGACAGAAAAGGTAAAGACTAATGCTATACGATGCCATTGGCAGAAATATTTCCAAAAATTAAGTTCTCTTATAATAAGTTCATGAAATTGGTCAAAATTGCCATTTTTGGACTGTTTAACCACAACTTACTTAAAATCTGAAAACGTGCTAAGATTTCTGTAGTCATTCGTTTTCAGCGTTAAAAAATCAATTAAATTCACTTGCTCTGCATTTTATACTGATTATCTTAACTGACCTTCGCAGGCTTGTGTTATCAATAAAAAATATATATATTATAATTTTGTCATTTTAGACATCTACATATTTTAACAATTTTATTATTATATATTATGGCAATTAATTATTTGCCTATTTGATTAATGCTTTGATTGAATTCTTTTTACTTAATGGATTTCTGTAATATTTTACACTTTTTATGTTTTTCGGGTCGCTGATTACAAATCTAAAATAAAATTTCAAAAATTCAAAATGACGAATCCAATATAGTAGTCAGAATTAAAACCATTAAAATATGTATAAAGACGAAAAGAAATATATTTTTATTAATTGTTAGAAATTTGGGACCCATTTGAAACATTTTAAAGAGCTGTTCCAATACAGGCACCATGAAAAAGAAATAAATGTATGTATACAAATATGAAAAAAATAAGATTTCTAAAATTCCGTAAACATCTACTACGTTTTTGAAAACTCCATTGTTACATAGTTGTTGTGCCGGACGCGGCACAGTGTGGGGTAGCGGGGTATCGTAACCAAAACCTTCAGCCGTTTTAGTCTACAACGTTTTTATTGTAAAATCCTTTATACAAATAGATTATCTTTCTCATTTTTAGTCGGTTTCTTTCGAGCCCTCTCTTCGTCGTCCTTTCTTGAATCGCTTCGTTCTTAGCATTTAGAGTGTTTAGTAACTTCGTCGGGTGATTCGTCGCACGGTATAGCGGTTAGCCCTTGGTCTCGCACTAGTTGATTGATTTATAATTAACGACTGTCCGCCATGGATTCGCGGTGAACGGCTTTTATTCCCTCGGTTTTGGGGGTGTTTTGGAGGGGATCGCCTAGTGACATGACCATGTATGGTCGTGGAGGTTTTTCGTGACGTACAAAGTCTAAGTGCAAGCGAAGGAGGTTCAAAGTTGAATTCCTTCGTTAGCGTTTTCGCGTTTCCGGCGAACGTTTTTACGCGTGGTTCGCTGAGGTAGCGGTTTTGCGCGGTTCGCGAATATTCTATTAATATTATCAATGAAATAATAAGTTATAGTCTTTCGGACTATAACAATAGTCAAAGATCTTTCGCGATCGAGTGATTGATTGATCGCGGATAACATATGTATAGAAAAAGCAAGTTTTACAATAAACAAGTAGTTCACAGTAAACAAGTAATTTGTGTATGAGAAAAAATCTAGCCTGCGGAAAATTATACTTTGTTATACATATACATATAGAGTGATAATATTATACAGGGTGACCCATTTTAACTTAGGCAGCCAAATAACTCGAAAAATAAGCACACTACAAAAAAATGGTTAGAATCAAAATTTCGTCATTTCGAGGGGGACGTACAATGACGTTAAAATCAGCTCCCCCTGGGCGGTGAAGGGGGGCAAGTTTGAAATCTTAAATGGAACCCTCTATTTTTCATTGCATATTCTTGTAGCTTATCTCGAGAGGTTTCCAAAACACTATAATTAAGTACCTTTTTATTAAGTACTTTTTGAATTATAAGGCTTGAAATAATTTCTTAATTTTACATAAACCATAAAATATCTAGTAAACCATTCATTTTTCGATTATCTTACCTTCATACTTTTATGTACAAAATAATGAGAGGAATCAATTGGTGTAAAGAAAACATACAGTTGTTTTTAAGAAAAAATATGGAATTGTTAATTGCAAATTACATATTTTTTCTTAGAAACAACTATGTGTTTTCTTTACACCAATTGATTCCTCTTATTATTTTGTACATAAAAGTATGAAGGTAAGATAATCGAAAAATGAATGGTTTACTAGATATTTTATGGTTTATGTAAAATTAAGAAATTATTTCAAGCCTTATAACTCAAAAAGTACTTATAATAAAAAGTACTTATAATAAAAGTACTTATAATAAAAAGGTACTTAATTATAGTGTTTTGGAAACCTCTCGAGATAAGCTACAAGAATATGCAATGAAAAATAGGGGGTTCCATTTAAGATTTCAAACTTGCCCCCCCTCACCGCCCAGGGGGTGGGATGGGGGGGGCTGATTTTAACATCATTGTACGTCCCCCTCGAAATGACGAAATTTTGATTCTAACCATTTTTTCGTAGTGTGCTTATTTTTCGAGTTATTTGGCTGCCTAAGTTAAAATGGGTCACATTGTATATTATCATTTTATATGTATAACAAAGTATAATTTTTTACAGAACGTAATATAATCAAATAATATATTTATATATTTTGATATATAAAGAATGTTTAATAAAATTTTCAGCCTCTAGCATTAAATATTTTTCGAGGAAACAAATCTGATAAAGAAAATCATATTTTCGCACAATTATTTGTTTATAAATAATTATAAATGAACATTTGAACAGTACACGAACAATAAGAAATGTAAGTATTAGTACATCAGGAAAATGTAAAATCACATTTAGTTTCATTAAATTATAAATATTATGTAGTAAAAATAAAAAAAAAACTTTCGACTGCCGGTCAAAGGGTTAATTCTCTCGTATGAGAAAAATAATATGTTTTTATCCACTAAAACTGAATCTAGACAAACACGGAAAAATCTCTTTGATGGATTCTATGGTAGTCAGAATTGAATCCTTCGAAATATATATAAATGCAAAAGAAATATATTTTTCATAATTATTAGAAATCTGATGCCAACTCTATAAATTTCAAAGAGTTAATCCAATACAGACTTTTTAAGAAAGAACGTTTATGGAAGTATGAGATAAGAAAAATACGAGCTATAAAACATTGAAAAACAATAATTTATGCAACGAACTAAAATTGTGCTTACATCAAGGACATAACATTAATATAAGATAATTTTAGAAATCTGTCCAATGTACAGGATGCTTCCGCAACATACAGATCGGTAAGTCGGGTTGCCTATCTGACGATCGGTCTTCTTTTACCGACCTCGCGTAATTGAAAAATAATAAAATCAGAGGATCGATCATGTAATTTTTTTTCGTGAAAAGTGAAAAAATTCCTTGATTGATACCTTGAATGCAAATCCGTAGGGAATGAGGAAACTGAAAGCTTTCAACATTGATATAGTGTAATTGTAATATTTAATAACATAAATAACATTATATTTAATAACATAAATAACTTAAATAACATTAATAACATAAAATGACACAATTGAAATATAATAACACAGATAAAATATAATAAATTTAAACAAAAAACTATTTTTTAATGTTCACAATATATGCTCAATGTAACTGCCATTCTCTTCTAAACATAAAGCAATCCTCCGCATAAAATTTTTCCTTACTCTCCGAATTATCGGAGGAGTGATTTCCGCACACGCCTTTCGAATTTTATTTTTAAGATCTTCTTTATGTGTGCGTTCGAAAATATGTTTGGTTGGTGTTGGGAAAAAAGATAAAGTTGGCAGTATTGAAAACTTCCAGTGCTGCGTTTCGTTTCTCCCACTGGGATCATTGGGATTGTATTGTACCGTATGTACAATATATGAAAGTGTTACAATTACATTAATTATTATTATGGAACAATATATTTTACTCGAAAACATCATTTTTGAATCTTCGAGTAGTTCTTCTTCAGATAGTGATGATGATAATGAAGAATTACAAAATATTTTATTCGAAAATAGAGGTAATAACAATAGAGGTGAAAGGAATATCGTACCAAAAATAACAGATTATTTGGAAAATGTTGTTACCAGATATACAAATATTGAATTTAAATCACATTTTAGGTAAATCATGTCATTTTTATTATAATTATAGCATTATTAATATAAAACACACGTTCATATTAATAATAATATATGTGATGTTATTTGTTACAGGATGGAGCGTAATACTTTTTATTTTTTGTTACATTTAATTGGACCCCAATTAAAAAACTTTCCATTCATAGGAAGAGAACAAATTAATTCAACAAAACAGCTATTAATAGCTATTTATGTTTTGGCAACACCAGATTCTTATCGCTCCATATGTGAAAGATTTGGTGTTGCCAGATCAACTGCATGGTTTTCCGTCAAAAGAGTTGTTCGAGCATTGTACAGCCTTCGAAATTGTTTCATCAGATGGCCTAATTATGAAGAAGCTGAAACAACATGGACAAACATGCAGAGATTGTATGGATTTCCAAAAGTTCTAGGTATCATTGATGGAACACATATAAACATTGCTCGACCAAAAAGAGATGCTAATAGTTACATTAACAGAAAAGGCAGATTCTCTATGCAATTACAAGTAAGGAAAAATAAAATTTTTTTCAATTAAATATACTAATTTTAAGAAATAGTAAATATTACAAACTCTATTAATGTAAACTGAATGAACAATATGTAGAAACAGCAAATTGTTTGTTAAGAATAACTATATTTTCTTTCTAGGTAATCTGTAAACATGATTTATCTTTCATTCATGTCTTTGCTGGAATGCCAGGTTGTGTGCATGACATGCGAGTGTTTCTTTATTCTGGTGTACAACAATATTGTACTCCAGAATTTTTTCCTGAAGACAGTCATTTATTGGGCGATGCAGCGTATAGTATACAAAAAAATGTCATGGTACCATTCTATGATAATGGTCATTTAACTAGGAGACAGAAAGAATTTAATCGTAATTTGTCATCTGCCCGAACAATTATAGAAAGAGCAATCGGATTATTGAAAGGACGATGGCGTTATTTATTGGATAAGTTGCCAATGACAAGGACAGATTTAATTCCATATTACGTAGTTAGTTGTTGTGTATTACACAACATTTGTTTATTAAAAAATGATGCTATTGAAATCCCTGTTGTTGTACCTGAAATGCTACACGAAATGGAACCGTTAGCTATCACTAATGAATTGAGAGAAGAAGGAAATGTAAAAAGAAATCGATTAATGGAAATAATTGCAAATAATAATTTTCAAGATAGGAATTAATTTTTGTATGTTTATGTAGTGTGTGTGTGTGTGTGTGTGTGTGTGTGTGTGTGTGTGTGTTTATATATATAAATATTTGTAAAGTATATTAATTTTTATATAGCATTCTTTAAAATGTATGACAAAGAAATAAAATAAAATGAATTGACATCTTAATATTCATTATTAATTTTTATTATATTTAATTATAAGTAACAAATAAAGAATTTGAACATTTTAATAATAAGCAATAGTATTTTGAAAAAACCAACACATCTTGTAAATAAAAAACAAGTTATTACATTTTGACTTGTAATAGATATGTAGAAACTAGATTATTTAACAAATAAATACAATAGTTTTTATAATAATCAAAAAAAATAAATAATCAAAGGAATGAAAAAAGTAAATAAAAAGAACAGTCAATTAATTTCCTTAGTAATCTATCACAACACTATTAATAAATATATAATAATAGAATTATTAATAATATCACAATCTGAGTAGACTTATGCAGTTTTGTAAACTTACTTAGGCCCAGTTCCACAATCCAGTTAATCCGAGTTTAAGTAGTGAATGGACCAATTAGGACTCAATTTAACATATTAAACTCAGATTAACTCGAGTTGTGGAACCAGACCTTATAGTTTTAATTTGTACTTTTTTTTTCTTAAAACTCTTAAATGAATATGTGACTTATATACACTTGTATACACAAAGACAATCTTCGTATATACATTTAGGTCCGAATTTATAGTCGTTTTTAAAATCTCAATATGCGACAATTGCATTGGTTGAATATGATCTTTAAGAAATTTTTAAATCTTAAGATTTGAAAACAATTATGAATTTGGATCTAAGACTTGAGACATCAAACAGTTATTGTGTCACAAGAGATTTAGAGCGTAAAACATTGTTTAAAAATTACTAGTTAGTCATTCTGCTAAGACTGCATCAAATAATGTTTATATCACTTTCTTGTTTGAAAAATTTCTTTTAAATCTTTTAAAATTTTTATTTTTTCTGCTCTATAATTAGCAGTGTCTTCTCGTTTTAAACGTTTTTCTTCCAGTGATGTTCGCAAATAATTTGCTCTTTCTTCGTGTAATGAGATTTTCTGTCGTTCTAAAAAAAATATTGTTAATTATAAATCTAAATAACAACAACAAACAATAAAATTTACTTTTTTAGTTACTAACTGTTTGATGATTCATTGTCATCGAATAATGACTTTTCAGGTTCTCGGATATTTGATCCCGCTACAGATATTGGTTTTACCCATGTTTTATTGGAAAAAACTTCATCTAATGACTAAAATATACATATTTTAAGAGAAAAAGTTATGATTTATTATTTATAGTTTATTTAATTATAAAAATTTTCATTATTAGTAGCAAAACTAAACAATTGTTATAATTCTGAATATTTTTTTTGTTATAATTTAGTACCTCTAAATATATCCATTCTTTTCTATCATTTCCACTTTGAGCATTATGATCGATAACTTGACGATATCGTCGTTTTAAAGTGTCCATTTTATTATAACATTGCGTGACTGTAAAATTATATTGTTTTTCCTTCATGCGTTGAGAAATTAGATTCCACATTTTCTTATGGGGTCCTTTACCCAACATATGCGACTTTTCTTTATATAATGAGATCAACAAAAGTGTAGCATTATGTGTCCACTTATCAGTTGGTTCTAAAAAGAAAAAAATAAATTTAATAAATTTAATTATTTAATAAATCTTGTTAGTTTTCTGCAATTGTATAATAATTTTAACATACCTATATTTAACATGTTTGTTTCATTCTCAATATCTGAAGCATTGTTGTTTGTTTCTTTTTGATCAGTATCAGTATCTGACAATGAATCGTCAAGTTGTATGCTAGTATTTATATTTTCTTCATTTGTTTTCGAACAACTGGGTTTATCAATTGTGCTCAAATTATGTTTGTTAATTAAAACTGTATGTTTTGCTTTTTGTAGCAAAGCATTAGCAAATGTAATATCTATATATAAAGAAATAACATAATATATTTTAAACAATGCATAATAATTATACTATATAATTAAGAAAAGAAATTATGTACAAAAATGTTATTAAATCTATTTAGTTATGTCACAAAATAGTTAACTATTTAATATTGAAATGTACACACCTGTATAAGCACGATTATAATCATCTTCATTAACTTCTATTTTATATTCTATATTAGTTGTTTCATCAAGTAACTTCAATTGACAAATGTTGTGTTTCTTAATTAACTGTAGAGAGTCATTCATTTTTTAAAGATATGTTTAACAATAGTAATAATAAGAGGAATGATCTGTAATGTTATACGATTATGTTATATTTAAATGTAAAAAGCAATAATTTATGTAAAAGAGAGAAAGAGAAATAAAGGTTAGAACAGATTCGTATTCAATTATGACTACATTAATTATAATAACTATAGCGTATATACCTATTTATATATGTATACAAATAAAATATATTATTATAAAATATATTTAAGTATATAAGTATTTAAGTATATAAGTATATAAGTATTTAAGTTATTTATCTCTTTTAATATCTCAATAGCAAATTTTTTAAATCCCAGTGATCCCAGTGGGAGAAACGAAACGCAGCACTGGGAGTTTTCAATACTGCCAACTTTATCTTTTTTCCCAACACCAACCAAACATATTTTCGAACGCACACAATATGTATAGTAGTCTTAATATCACGGAGCGCCGCTAGCGCAATCTTATGTCGAATGCGTCAACCGTACAACTTTGTACGCTTGCGCATTGGGGACTTGAGCGTTGACCAAGGAGACGTTTCATTTCGACTTTGGATCATAATATTGCTGTTCACGATGCACATAGAGCAAAAATAAAGACATTTTTCTTATATAAATCAAACTCAAGCTATCAATGAAGCCTAGTAAGAACTCGATCTGTTCAGCGATTATTTCAATATGATAATCTCGAATATTTCAAACTATCCGACTCGCGTAAAGATACACGGAACGTCTTGTTGCTTAACGCGGGACTTAGCACAAGACACTACCGTGTCTCTTGATATTCCTAATATCAGAGAGATATTAGAGATCTATTAGATATTTAAGATCTATTAAATATGAACTTTAATATTTTTATGGTTTATTATATTAATATTTAATTAATGTAATAATTACTATTAATATCAATATTATCACTTTATGTATTAATATTTATTATTAATATATTTTCACTATTTATTATTAATATATTAATTTTTACATTTAATGTAATAATAATTTTAATATTAAAAATATATACTTCCTGTATTCTGTATATTCTTTCGCATATTTTTCTTGATACATTTTAAAATAAATAAATCAAAATTATTGTAAAAAAATCTAGTATCTAATTTCTCTTTTATAAACTTCTACTTAAAGTTCTTCTTTGTCCTAAAAAACATTTCCTTTTGAACAAATTATTTCCTATTCTTTTTCTTTTCCCCTATTACATATTTACTACATAACCATATAGGAGAGGGAGTGAAAGATGTTAAATGTAACATTATTGTGACATTATTTGTATCTATGTACGAAGATACATATATACACACACACAACACATGTACATACACGGATACATCTTAACATATTTATAATCATATTGATGCATATTTATGTTTGTTCCTTATATGCGCCTTGATATTACGCGTAAATTTTTATGTTATATATCATATAACAAGTAAAATTTACATAAATCGAATTCTTGAATTTTATCGCCAGTTGAGAACGCTTAAAAAAATTTTTTAAATAATAAAATTAGTATAGTTTTAAATTTTTCTTTATTTTAAAGAGATAAATGTTTTTTTTTTAAATAAAAGACTAGAGGACCACTGTCCATTCATTGCCCATCCGCCACTATTTTCCATCAGTATAGTGAAGATCTGATATAATATATCAAATACCTATGTAAATCTATAATAGCATGCTTGATACATATCGAATTAAGAAAATAAAGTACATACATTAAGTACTTGATATAGTATATCACGCTGAAGATATTGTCAGTTTTTGGTGGTTCCTCGAAGCGAGACGATCATGATTAAGCTTTTAACTTACATAAGATCAAAAACACAAATAGATTTAGAAAATAACATGCAATAAACGTTGAGTTATCACTGATAAAGCTCAGTTACATTTAAGTAAATCCATTATTTCTTAAATATTTTAATGCTGTCACATTTTAAGTTTAACATATTTTTTTTATGAAAAAGTTTTATCTCAGAGGATGCTAACTTACTTCATATGTATATATAATAATACTACAATATATAATTAAAAAAAATAAATTATATTTATCTTATATCTTACAAATGTAAATAATATTTACAGATATTTATAGATATAATATTTATATATATTTATAAGTATTTATAGATAAAGACTCAAACTGTTTTTATTTCTTTAAGTAAAAAATATTCTTTTTTCATAAAAGAATATTTATTTTCCATTCTTTTTATCAATTTTATTTTTAATCTTGTGTTTAAATTAGTCATATTTATTTATCAAAAATAAATGTAAATTTTGTTCATTTTCTCTGTTCTTATATAGAATTCGACAGATTTGTCTCGTTTGTTTTCTTTTTAATAAAGAAATGTTTTACAGATATCTACAATTTAATATGACATTCCTTAAACTATTATAAAGTGCTTTAATACACTTTCGCTATTCCTTGACAAAAACTTGAATGTTACGCGACTCGATGGATTTAAGTATCGTTTGTCAGATTCCGTATTATCTTTGCATTATGATATAAATTTGGTCATAATAGATATTTTCATCAATAAAGTCAATATTAGCATTTATATCATTCATTCAATGCATATTCATAAATCTTACTGCATTAAATTCTATAAATATAATGGAAGCGAATTGACAATAGAGAGTTAGGTACTTTAGGTTGTATATCAAAGTCTCTATATGATGTTAGAGAAGAAATTGTCTCTTTTAAATTCAACAGTCATATTAGCTAGACTTTACAACTTGTATATGAAACTTCACATTTCAATTAATAACGTAAAAGATTTTTTCGAAAGTTCATATACAAACAAAGAAAAAGATAAAGGGTAAGTGGAAATATGAAAAATAAATTTTGCCATACATTTTCCAGTACTTCTGTTGAAATATGTCAATTGCAGATGATTAATTGTAGCAGGATTTCAACCCAGGAAAATTCGACAAATATTTTTGTTCTTTTAATACAAAATAAAATGATAGCTACATTTGAATATTATTAAGCGAGAAAAAAATAGTAAAATATTGAGAAATTATAATTTGTATATTTTTAATACATAGGCTTTTATAAACAACAAAATACATTTAAAGTAAAAAATGTCAAAGCTAATATGAATTTTTAGACATACATATCTTTATTATACAGTACTTTAAAGTACAGCTTTTTCTTATAGTAGTTTAAGTTCTATAAAATATAGACTTTTATGTGTGTTTAACTTGTACTGGTTTTGACTTTTTACTTATTAGTTTCTCAATAAGAAAAAATAAATTTTAAAAATATTTTAGAGATATATATTTTTTAAGATTTTGAAAATAGTTTAACAAGATTAATGTTTAAGTATTTTAGACTTATTAAAAACAAAATTATATAAATCCAATGTTTTTTGAATTCTAACATACGTAATATATAGTTAATTTATGCCATTAAACTGTGTTTTTATTACAAGTATTCCGACATAATCGTATCATTATGAATTATTTTCAGAGAAGCAGATATCATTTATAATGAAGAACTTGATTTTATCGCGCACAAATGAAAATTGTTTGTAGTATAAGATTTTTTTTTTTTTTTTTTTTTTAAATTAAATAATTACTACAATCTGTTCATCAAACAAGAACATTTAGTCGTACGTATAAGTGTGATAGCGTTTGCGAGAAAAATCTCCCCAGTAGGAGGTTTCTCATACGGTTAATATCATTAAGAATGAGTTTATCGTTTAAGTTAATAAATCGTAAGGTTTAAGTCTCTTAAGCCTCCGAAGTGCATCACTATTATCAAGAAGTTGAATGGCTTCCTCGTTGGGGTGGTCGTGCAGATGATCCTCATGTTTCTTGGCAAATTTCTGGATAACCTTGCTTACGGTGGATATCCCAAGGTCCGCATGAATGACATCGTTTCTAATATACCAGGGAGCGTTAACTATGGATCTAAGTATTTGATTCTGGATCGTTTGAATCTTCTTCCTGTTCGCTTCTTTCGCGCAACCCCAGAGAGCCGCGCCTAGGTCCAGATTGGTTTTAATATTTGATTATAAAGTAATAACTTGTTATCAACAGCTAGCTGTGAGTTACGTCCTAGTAGCCAATACATTTTTCTTTGCTTGAGCTTTATTTCAGTGCACTTGTTACGTACATGGTCCTTCCAAGTAAGTCGCGCATCTAAAGTCATACCCAGATACTTTGCTGAGTTGTTATGAGGAATGACACGTTGATTGATGGTTACCGGTAGATATTGAATTTTTCTTAAAGTATAAGTTACATGGACGGATTTGAGTTCGTTAATTTTAATCCTCCATTTTTTTGTCCACTCAGATATATCATCAAGCGCTAATTGCAGATTTTTCGTTGCTTTAGCTAAACAGCTATTCACTGAAAGGATAGCTGTGTCATCGGCAAACGTAGCCATTGTAGTAGATTTCCCTTTGGGGATATCAGCAGTGAACAACAGGTAGAGCATGGGGCCCAAAACACTGCCCTGCGGCACGCCAGCAGAAATAGGTTTAAGGCTGGAGAATTCATCTCCTATTTTGATTCGAAAATATCTGCTTGTGAGATATGACTTTATCAGCAGATAATGATCTTTAGGCAATATTAGGTTCAACTTATAATATAGTCCCTCGTACCATACCTTGTCAAATGCCTGTGCTACATCGAGGAACACAGCAGGGCAGTATTCTCCCTCTTCAAAGGCTTTTTCAATGACGTTGGTTACACGGTGTACCTGATCAATAGTGGAGTGAGAATTTCGGAAACCAAATTGATGTTGAGGTATGTGCTGTTTTCCCTCAATTATTGGTATAAGCCGCTTCAGAATCAGTCTCTCGAATAACTTGGAGATTATTGGAAGTAGCGATATTGGGCGATAAGATGCTATCTCATTTTCAGGTTTGCCAGGCTTGGAAATCATTGTAATTTGCGCTACTTTCCACGATTGGGGGAAATATTTCAGTCTTATAGCCGCATTAAACAGATATGTAACGAAGTTGATGGCCTTTTGGGGTAGTTCCTTTAAGATCCGCACTGTGATTAGTTCGTATCCAGGCGCCTTTTTAGGATTCATGCATTTATTAATCATATGCATAGTTTCTTTCGGCGAAATAGCCTGGATTTTTCTTGTATCTTCATTTGCCTTGAAATGTAAAGTTTCATGATAATCCACTGGACATTCGTCAGGTTGGAATGTTTTTTCTAAGTGGTCTGCAAAGGCTTCAGCTTTGTCTTTATTATCTCTTGCCCAGGTGTTATTAGCTTTTTTGATTGGAGGATTGTGTAATTTGGGTCTCTTCAGTCTTTTGGTGGCCTTCCATAAGGAATACTCTGATTCCTTGGAACAGGACAGGTTTTTCAGGTAAGATTTAAAGCTTTCGTTCTTAGTTTTCTGTAGGAGGCGCTTGAGTTGTTGACTAAGCCGGTTAACGACAGTTTTATCATCCGGATCTCTAGTTTCATGCCATCTCTTACGGGCTGATCGTTTTTCCTTTACTAGTTTCCTGACCTCAATTGGAAAATTCGATTCACTTGAATTTCTTTCAGTTACCAGGGGTGTAGCAGCCCAGGCAGCCTGTTGAATTGCCATAGTAAACTGTTCAGCTGCATCATCCAATTGATCGCTGGTTATGAGTGGGATTCTAAGTTGATTTTTGCCTCCAGCTCTTCACGGAATAGATCCCAATCAGTTCTTCTACTAGTTAGGGAGGGTTGTCGAATTGTTTTAAGAAAAGTTGCACTAATGGTTAAAATCACTGGAGAATGATCTGATGACAGTTCGTAACAGTTTTCCACCTTCATATAGTTTTCGTTAATCCCTTTAACCACGAAGAAATCAAGGAGATCCGGGGTTTTATTTGGATCGGAAGGCCAGTAAGTCGGATTACTGGTTGAGATAAAACTCATGTTATGCTCGTTTGCAGTTCTTAATAGTTCACGTCCTTTGGTGGTGATTAGCCGGAAACCCCAGTGCGTGTGCTTAGCATTATAGTCACCTCCAGCGATGAAACGCTCCCCAAGAGTATTAAAAAAGTCTTCAAACTGTTTCTGAGTATTCGAGTGTCTGGGTGGGCAATAGACGGACGAAATAGCCAGATTTCCTCGTTCGTCATCGATGTTGACAGAGGTTGCTTGGAGATGGCTAGTTTCGTACTTTTGTAACTCATAATGTTTAATACTTGATTTAATAAGTATTGCCGTTCCTCCACGCGCTTTGCCGTCAGGATGGATTGTATGGTAAAGCATGTAACCCCTCATGCTAATATGGGATTCCTTGGTGAAGTGGGATTCTGAAACCAATAGTACATCAATATCGTGAAGTTCCACGAAAGCGGAGACTTCATAAACATGCTGGGCAAGTCCATTAGCATTCCAGGTGGCTATTCGGTAAGTTTTACTTATTTTCTCTTTGGTTTAGCTTGTTTACTAGCCAGTATTGGTCTAGTGCTTTCGGCGAACTTTTTTTCAAGAATAGTAAATCTTTCCTCGAATTTATTAAATCTATCTAAGATTTGGTTTAGGGTTGCAATTAAAAAATCGTTGGTCGATTTTTCTTTCCCTTTTTTCTCGTCATTGTCCTCGTTAATGTTCTTAGTTATGACTGCTTGAGCAAACGTTTTAGCAAATGTTGGCTCAGCTGGCGTCTGTCTGTTCACAGATTTAGGGTTTTTCAAGTTAGTGTTTCTTACTCGTCTTAATTGTAGTTCCTTGGCTATCTCACAGCCTCTGTAACTAGCTGGGTGCTTGCCGCCACAATTTACGCATTTTGGGTCTGCATCCTTAGGTTTGTTGCATTGGGAGGTATGATGTTTACCTGCACATTTTACGCAAAATGCCTCTTTGAAGCAATGATTTTGGGCCCGAAACCCTGACATTTCTTGCATTGAGGAATTGTGACATTTTTCCTCAATGCTTCAACTTTAATTTTTTGATGGAGGAGAAGTCTTAGCTGGAAAATTTCCTTTGCGTTGGCTTCGTTCCTGAATGTTATCATAAATAGTGGGAGATGTTTCTTGTCCTTCCTATTAATTATGTTGACTGCATTTTCAGCAGGTAGATGGTATTTTTCTCTTAGTTCGGTGATGATGTCCTCAGGGTCAGTACTAGGATGTAAATGCCTAAACATTACTCGAATCGGCTTGTGGTTTTTATTTTCGTACGTGTGGAAGCTAAACTTTTCATCCAACAAAATTTTTGTAACGGCTCTATAGAGAGTATCAGAGGAGACATTCACCTTGATCCCGCCACCAGCCAGAGTCTGGGAGGTAAAATTATCGCTGCTGAGGGTAGCTTCCTCAATTTTTTGCATTAGGGTTTTCAAACTTTTCTCGCCTAATTTATCAATATAGAAAGGAGGTGGGGCTCGTACCTTAGGTTTTTCGAATTGTAGAATGCCCTTTTTATGTTGTTTATCAGGTGGAGATACAAATTCGTTTTTTCGTTTTCTGTTTTTCTTGAGAATCCAATCGGTTTCTCTTTGGAGTTCTTCCTCATCAGTTTCATATTCTTTATGAAGTTTGGGATTTTCCACCTTATCAGGAGCTTTCCCGTTTCTTTTAGATTTAGTTGAGGAATTTACTAGAGAATCTGTGTTTGATTCAGACAGGTCCTTGAATCGAACCTTTAGTTCTGCATTTTCTTGGCGTAAAGTGGTAACTATCTGCTGTAATCGCTGGATTTCTGCCATCAGTTGCCCAAAATCGGCTTTGTCGTTCATAGTTGATGATCCGATACCCGATTGAGTTCCGCCTGATGAGAGCGAGCGAGTCATAGACATCAGCTCATTACCTTCAGTTATTGTTGAGGGTTTATTCAATGAATAATTAACAAACAATGTCCGGCCCTCCCCAGAATCCGTAGGGCCGACCTCCGTAGAGGGTGGATTTTCCAGACTAACTGGGCTGCCACCTGGGGTATAACTTCCGTATGTTTTGTTCATTGCCTGATTTGCTGTTGGTCCACGAGAGGTATTTTGTTTCCCTCTTACCCTGCGAGTCCAAGGACACGCCGAGCGTTCCCCCATCCGCCACCCGGGGGACGCGCCCTATAGCGGTTACAGCTCCGCCAAGGGTGTAGTATAAGATAAAACAAAAATACTTGATAATCTATTTCAGTTCATCTTATTGGCTTGATATGTTCAACGAAGGTTTCACTACGTTTTTACTATATTTTTCGAATATATATACATATACATATACATATTTTCCCAATTTGGCCCTGGCTGACTATTTTCTTTTCTCCAAAACTTAAGTAAAAAAAAACTAAAGTTAAAAGTTAAACTAAAGTCAAAAGAAAATCGATTTGACAAAGCAAATTTTGTGAAGAAGATTCAAAGCAATATGCAATTAAAGATGGCCTTCACGTGACTATCTTCAAATGACTATCCATGAGATCAAGTTATTGTATCATCTTATGTCCCCCCCTTGAAATAATTTCAGTTCAATTATTGTCTGAAACGTTTTTGCTTTAAACGTAAAGGTTGTATGATATTCTAGTGGATTGATTAAAATAGCCCACTTTGCATAGTATAAAAATTTAAGAATTGTTACAATATATAAATTATAATATTCTATATTTGTCAACTTTGAGAGTTTATACAAAAAAACAGTACACTTAAAATTTGCAGAAAAAATCACCAAATCAAATGACGATAATTTCGTAAATAATAAAGATAGAAAGGTCTGTAAAAAATAAAAATGAAGTTTAAAATCTCTACTTTAAGAATCAATTTATTTCAATGTTGCGAGATAAACTTATTTAAAATGGCGGATGACAAAGCAAGAGCATGCGAAATTGAAAAATAATGGTCCGAGTTTGCCACGGCACATGACGTGAGTCAAATGTCGATCTATGAAGCAAAAGGAGAAAATGACTCTAACATATACACACAACACTTAAAAAACATTTTGTATTTCTATTAAAATTTTCTTGTAAAAATTTTCGTGTAAAAATTTTTGTGTTAAATTTTTAACATACTCTTATGTTAATGTAACATATTATTGTTGCGTTATTTTGACATTTCTGCGTTGAGTTAATATTCACCGTTTCTAAGAATTAAAACAACACAATTAATATGTAAATGCATGAATTTTTGATGAAATATGTTATATGTTAATATGAACAGATAAGTTGTGTTATTTTTCTTTCTATAACGGTTTCCATATGTTAGATCGACATATCTCTTCTGTTATTTATTATAAAAATGTAAGAATAACATTTTCTTTTAATTAAATTTAACATTAAAAATATGTTAATTTAACATAAACCTTATTTCCAGATAAAGTTTAAGTGTTACATTTTTGTGTTAATTTTTAAACATATTACTTGTGTCATTTATTTACATACTTGCCTTTTGTTAAATTAACATTAAAATTAGAGTGGATAAATTGGGACATGTGAAATATGTTAAATTTAACACAAAATTTTTTACTGTGTATTGAATAATGCCTCAAATTCAGGCATTGAGTAGGAAAGGTGTAATGTAATAATGCATTTTACAATGTATTACCCGGCCGTTCATCCGCTGGAAGTCTATCGCCCGAACATCAGTCGGGCAATTGGCAGAGCGTTGCGCCTATTTCTAAAGTTTATCAAAATCCGTAACGGCAATAACAATGTCGTAAACATTCGAAGTCCGCCGAAAGTTATCAAACTTCGGTTTAGCCGAAACCACTGATGGGACCGATCCGTCGATATTGTTCGGAGGGAAAACCGAATTACGCTGAAGTGAGTAATTAAATCCTATAAAACGGGAGCATCGGCTAAAAATCAGATCTGATCTGATCAATGTTTTTGTGCTTATATTAATTTACTTTATTATCGGACTACTACCTTTATACTACCTTTTCGTTTAGAATTATTATTAATTTTATGTTTTAAACATTTTTATAGCAAAAATTAAATCTAAAGAAATATGACAGTTAATAATATAATAAATTATAAACTTGTTTTTAATTAATATTTTTAATTTTCTCAATATTCACATTTAGAAATTTATGACATATTAATTGTACATTTAATTGTACATTTACGGAGGGTATATACATAATTTTGATATGGGAAAAAGAACAAAATGAATTATTATATCTATCATAGTATCTATTAGTATGAATGTCTATTATAGTATATAATAGCAGGATTCTTATAACAAAATTAATATTTACTTACACTTTTGTTGAACTTAAATTATAAAAAAATGCATTATCTAGGGATTTGATTAAATTGAATAAATTTGGAAATAATTTATATGATTGAATAAATAAATAAAATAATATAGAAAAATAGCTTTCAGTAAAAATATTAACTAGCATTATAGTTAAATAAAGTTTGCATTACTGCTAAAAAAGTTTGCATTACATTGTACGTTACATGTTACAAATTATAAAGAGGGAGTTTAAAATTATTATAATTATTTATTACATATTAAAAATATTATATATTAATATTTTTGCTTATACTTGCAATTAAGTTAGAAGAATTTATAATGTAAATATATATTACTAGTAAATTAATGTCAATAATTGTGTATTATTAATTAATGTAAGGGTTTTGATGGAGAAAAGATGGTTTAATATATAATAATACAAAATGATAAATTTATTATATAAATTTCCCTACAGATAGAAATATTATATATCGGAGTAGGTTCAACAATCGCAACGGGCGGCGTACTCGTTTCGTTATCGCTCCAAACGTTCCGGCGACTGATTGTTTCAATGCTCGATTTACGATTAACTCGCTTGCTCGCCAAAATGCCCTTCTCGAGAGAATAATATTCAGATAAACAAATAACAAAGCAGTCGAGAATAACGGTCGCGCCGCGTTTCGAATCTTACGTTTCCACGGCCATCCTGCACGAGCATTCAATCCGAATGTTCATCGGTTTTACTAATCTTTCTTCTCAGAAACTCTGCCCTCGTCATCATTTTCGAGCCATTTTCTTGAAATCGGCTGCCGAAGATGTCTGCAGTAGTCCCTCATGCTCTCTGATTTTGCGCAGGACAGCGATCGTTGCGTAAAACGCGTATAACCCATAGAGCCCCAGATATTTATGGGAAAATTTAAGTCCCGGTCCTTATTGTGTACGCCTAATGGCTATGACATCTCCCATCCTATATTGAACAGGTTTCTTCCTTCTTTTATCGTAATTCGCCTTATTCTTGCATTGCATTTTCTCGATAAGTTTGGCCTGCCATCGCAATTCGTCTCAGTCGTCATTGAATGAAGTAACGAGTTCGTTTTCAAGTATCTCCTTAACGTCAGAATCGTTACGAACACGAGGATACCTAACCTAATCCAATAGAACACGAAAGGGTGTCTGCCTCTATGAAGCATCGTATTTAAGCATAACTGAGCAGCGTCCAGATATGTGTATCATTCATGAGGTTGTGGAGCTGATAACTTGGTTAACAACGGTATCAACATGCGATTCAAGCTCGACTTGACCGTTAGCTCTTGAGATTCCCGTGGTGATAAGTTGATGTTCGATACTCTCTGAGTTGCAGTGTACTCTTCGAATTTTTTGTAAGTAAATGCTTTACCTCTATCGAAGATAATTCTCCGTGGATTACCGAACATTCATGATTGTTTCTTCAAACGGCTCGTGACTTCGGCTGCAGTCGTAGATTTTGTCGCATATATAGCTACAAAAGCTTCGAAAAGCCATCGACGACAATAAAGATATAGGCATAGCTCTTCTTGGTCGATGGTAAAGAACCTAAATGATCAACGGGAGACGTATTCAGCGGCATGGTGTCCTTCTCAATTGGATTTAGTAGGCACTCTTGTTTTCCGCGCTTTCGCTAGGCTAGGATGCACGTCACACTATTCCGCACGATTCTTTCGATCTTTGGTTAGGTTAGGTTTGGTGAAGAGAAATTTTTGGATCCCCAATCTTCGAAAGAGATTGGGGATCCAAAAATTTCTCTTCATTAAAGCCTCCGTCTTACCGATTCCAAAGTGTCCGAGCTCGTGAGATCTTCTAATAATTTGCGTCTGTATTAATCTTGGGGAGACTCAATCGGATATCGCCGCCTGCTTTTTTGTACAGAATTCCGCCTCGAATCAGATACCCATTTTCTTCTCCCCGCTCCATAGCATCAACGAGCTTCTTCAGTTCGTCATCTTCTCTCTGCATCCTTTTTAATCGTGCCATTAGCCTCTCCTCACATTCATTCACGGTGAAGCAGGATGGCAGAGGACTTCGACTGAGGACGTCGACGTGCATCATGTTTTTACCCGGTCGGTGCTCTATGCATAATCGAACTCTTCTAATAACTGAAAAACGAGAAGGGTTAACGATTTGTATAGTAATAATACAAATTTTTATAAGAAAAGACTTAGGACCGTGACGTAGGGTGATAGTACGAAATGACAATTACGAATTAATAACGCTAAGACAGATCCACTGATGTTAAAAAGTAATTTAATAATGGAAAGTCTGTCAGAGCAAAAAATTATTTAAATACATTTAATCGACAAACGCACGTTTCGATCTTCTATAGATCATTTTCAATGTCATACAAAATTATAAAGGTAAACGCAAAGATTAAAACAAAAGAAGGTCATGAAGACCTTAACGATAGTTACAAAATATTTAAACGCATGAAATAACAGTCGGAATTATACTTGGTGGAAATGCAAATTTGAATAAAATATTGTAGATAATTGATATCGCTAGTCGAATAATCAAAGGATTATTGAAAAAATTGTAGTCGACCAAACTAGCCAAAAAATTGAGTTTATTAATACGACGTTTCGACCATATGATTGTGGTCCTTATCAAGTGTACACTAAAAAAGATTTATAAATAAATAAATTAACGGTTTTGAATATATAGCAAAGCACGACGATTTAGAGTGTGAAAAGATATTTAACATTAATTTAAATTATCTACTCAATAAAATTAAATATATTGAAAAACGACTGTATGAATGTCTACCTCACGATCTACTGACTGATTTTTTTGCATTAAATAAACACAGACTTTCATCCTTTGATCTTAGTATAAAGAATAACTCAATTAAGAAGTTCAACAACTTAAAACAAAAACACAATTCCTGTTCACATCTTTTTTCAAACATCAATAATTCTAAGTGGTTGGTCAACATCAGCAGTAAGGCCATTCCTGATACGGTCTCGGATTTTTTGAGCTTGGGTGAGAACTTTGCCTTGCCTATCGAACATAAACAAAATAATGACCGCACTAACTATGTTTTGGACGTGATCAAGAACTTTGAAGTGAGTAGTAACATTCTGCCCACCGATACTATCGAAACAACTCGTATTTCGGTGGCCAATATACTTCAAAGATTTCTTGTTACGAAAAAACATATTAATTTTACAGACCGGTATGTCCTTAATTCGTTCGCGATTTCCAAAAAATATCTACGAGAAAACAATAGTGACATTATGGTCACGAGAGCCGACAAGGGTCAGACCACTGTTGTCATGGATAAAAAAGATTACTTTGATAAAATGGATCTGCTGCTGAATGACCAAACTACATACAAAACTTTGAACAAAGATCCTCTGAAAAAATTGACGGATAAAATGAACGAGCTAGTAAAATCATGGCGAAAAAACAATTTGATCAGTGAATTGACATATAGAAATTTAAACTGTACGAACGGTAATTTACCGCGATGTTACGGTCTGCCGAAGATCCACAAAGACGGTTTTTCATTGAGAATCATTGTATCTGCTTTGGGAAGCCCCGTATACAACGTTTCGAGTTACATCCACAACATTTTGTATAAATCGATAAAGAAACCAAATTCATTTATTAAAGATGGTTGGTCCTTTGTCCAGAATATTAAGAATACAGTCATTAATGAAGATAACATTATGATTTCGTTGGATGTGACTTCGTTATTTACAAACGTTCCAAAGGAGTTGGTTGAAAATGCCATTAAAAAGCGCTGGGACGACATTGCAAAAAATACTAAATTCAACTTATCTCAATTCTTATTTGCAATTGACTTGATTTTAGACTCTACTTGCTTCTCCTTTAACGGACGTTTTTACGAACAGATCTTCAGCACACCTATGGGCTCTCCACTTTCACCTATCTTGGCAGATATGGTGATGGACGATCTGGAGACACAATGTTTAAACTCACTGAATTTCGCCGTTCCCATGTATTATAGATATGTAGACGATGTTTTTACTATTGTACCACGCACAAAAATTGACGACATTTTAACCAGTTTTAATAACTATCACAAACGTTTAAGATTCACATACGAGAAAGAAATTGATTCTTTTATTAGTTTTCTCAATGTTAAAATCATTCGGTTGGGAACAAAACTCATCACTAATTGGTTTAGGAAACCTACGTGGTCCGGTAGATATATTAATTTTTACTCGAATCACCCGTTAAAATATAAGATTAATACTATTTATAATTTAGTTGACCACGCCTTTTTACTATCTGATGACTGCTTCAAACATGAGAATATTAAGTTAGTATACGATACGTTACTTAATAATTGTTTTCCTGAACACATTATTCATAGACACATTCGAAAAAGAATCAATTTTTTAAACAACTGTGACCGCAACAATACTGTTGACATCAACTCTACTCATCCAGACAAAACTCATTTTATCTCTATACCATACGTAGAGAATACTAGTCAAGATCTCTACCGTCTTCTACGTTGAAACAGTGGTTTCAACGTCGTCTACAAAGTAACAAAAAAACTAAATAACTTAATTAGATGTGGTAAAGACAGCTTACACAACAATGACAAGACAAGTGTTGTATACAAATTAAATTGCAATCTGTCATATATTGGGCAAATAAAAAGACATTTGCGGATCCGAGTGAAAGAACATTGTAACAATATAAAGCTACATGAGTCTAATCACTCCGTTATTAGCAAACACAGATTGGAATCCGGACACAATTTTGATTGATCGAAACCGAATATCTTGCACAATGAAAAGTACGTTCGAAAAAGAGAGATAACTGACAAGGAAAGGGTCGGAAGTGTCCCCCTCCGATTTTAATGAGCTTTGAATATGTTGTAGTCTAGATCAAAATAGGAGACACGTATTTTTTTATAAGTGCTGAGTCGGCCGTTAAGGGGGTGAAACACCTTCTTGAAAAAAATCGATTTTTTCATTTCTCAGCGGATACCGTCGAAGCGATAAGAGATATAAACAAAAGTTTCAAATAAAAGTTTTATGGTCTTTAATGTACTTCAAAATCATGTAATCAGATTTGTCGAAAATGTCATATTTTTCGAAATCCCCCCCCCTCCCTTTTAATGTTTGAAAATTTTTAAATTTGTCTCATAACAAAACTTATAGCTCATTTAACGACAAATTCAATCATATATAATAAAGTTGTATTCCGAAGTCATTATATATATGTATATGGAAATATTACATAAAATACCATACATAATTATTGCATACAAGAATAACAAATATTCATGGTTGATATCGGTTACAAAGATGATGATCATGAAAGAAATGATTTATACAAAGGGATTTTTTACACCATGCGCAAGAAATTACAGCAATTTCACCGCAAATATCACATGTTGGTTTTAAATTAGTTTTGAAACAAAAATCTACTGGTGTATCAAATTCTTCTGGTTTCTTTTCTAAATAACCACTTTTATACCATGCATATTTGAATAAATTTTTAAACCTTGGTGATGAAAATTGATTATGTGTTAATGATTGTAATTTTAAAATATTGTTTCTTGAATGAAGCTTGACGTCAAGATCTAAAAGCATGATGGTATCTGAAAAATGTCTAACAAAATTTTTCCATAAACGAAAACCGAATACATCTAAAGGTTGTATTTTTCCCGTTGCTCCAGCTGGTATAGTTAACAAATTAATATTGTCTATAAAATCTGGTTTGTTTCTTTGAATTATATCAGGACAATGACCAGTCCAAGAATCTAATAATAACACTGATTTTGGTCCAACATTTGGAAAAAACACTTCTTTTATCCAGATCTCAAAATGATGCGATGTTAATTTTCCAGATTTTGATGCCATGACAAAGATATTATTATCTTTAAACATTGTTTCTTTTACTATTGGACCAAATGTTCCAGTAGGTTCTTTTAAAACAATAAACAGAGGCGATAATAATCTACCATCAGCTGAAACAATAGGTTGTATAGTATAACTATGTGTAGTTGCTGATATGGATTGTACTATGCGCTCTACTTTTTTAATACCAATAGGTGATAGTGAACGACCGGAATGAAATTCTAATTGAAATCCACTTTGGTCCGAATTATATACATTTTCAATTCCATATTGTATAATAGAAGATTTAACATTTTCGATAAATGACTTGCTTCGTGCTTCTAAATCTTTGTCTGACGCTAAATTTTTTTTTGTTATAAATTTTGTAATTTTTCTAGATACGATATTATGTGCAAGCTTAAACCTTTTTACCCATGATAATGATGCTGTAAAACCAAGTAGATTTACTTCCTTCTGTGCGCGAAGAGCCCATCGAGCAATATCAATGTCATGAATAATTATTCCCTTTTCAATACCTTCATGGAATTTATTTAACGTATATGTTGAAATTTCTTTCAGTTTATCAAATCTGTTGCCACCTTGATTTACTTGCTGCTCCCATCTTCTTAATTGACGTAATGACGTGACTTTCCGAAATCTATTTCTTATAGATGCAAGAGTTCTTGACTTTTTTGTTCCACTTCTCCATAACTCTACTGCATTTCTTTTATATTCTATTGGTACAGAATCCGCAACACATTCAATTTCTTTTACAAAATATGTGTCTTCTTCTCTTTCTTCATCAATTACAGGTTCTACTTCAGGTATATCAAATTCGTTTTGAAAATCTAATGATGATTCTTCATAAACTTCAAACGCTTCTTCATACATTGATCGAAGCATATTTTCCATCATGTCTTTTGTTTCATTTTCATCTGTTGTAACAGGACTTTCTGGGAATTCCCCAGTCATATACAGTGCAGTGTATAGCAGTACTGCTACATTTCTTGGATTAAACATTATCTAAAAAAATTATTAACATTATGTATATTTGTTTTATAAATATTAGCAAAAAAATACTTATTAGCAACAAAAATATTTTATTATTTAATGCGTATTAATAATTTGTTACGTTTTCCGAGTTTCATGAAAAATAGAACAGTTTTATCACATAACTTAAATAAAGTAATAAAATATTAATTATAATTTAAATACATTAAAACAAAACAGATAAACCGCAATTTTGAATGAAGTGTAAGTAAAAGCAAAAAACTATAAAAGTTTTAAAAATCGAAAAAGTACATACATACTGTATTGTTGTGTGCGTGGGGCACAATTGTTTTTTCAGGATAACGGCTAGTCTTGTTAATTAACTCGAGCACTTGTTAATTATTTGATAACTGATTTGTGACTGTCCGCCGCTTCTAGGCGGTGGCTTTTAACGCCTCCGGTTCTGAACGATTATCGGAGGAGGATCGCGCGGTGGCATGACCAAATAAAATCATTGGTTATTTCTAAAGTGGCGTGATCAAAATGCAAGCGAAGGAAGTCCGAAGACTTCCTCGCATTTTATTGCAATTCAGCGCTATTTCGAGAGTGATTTCTTCCTCTGTTTGATGACTTGGCCGTGTGATACTGGCTGTATCAGCACTTCGGGCAGCTGACTTTCTTATCGCGACGCATTTTTTCGCTCGCTTTATAAGTTATAATCCTTTTAATTATTTTCTTATATATATAAATATATTTACTATCGCGCTCGCGTATATTCGATAGACGCTTTAATAGTAATATGTGTTCCACTGCACGCAGTTGTTAATAAAATAATATATTGCACCAACTCATTTCGCGAATGCGACATCTGTTTATTCATAGAATTGAATCTATTAACATCGGCATCTGATCAATAATTTTCCTTGTCCGACTAGTTTTATTTTTCATGCATTAAAAACATTACTTTTCCATATAAATTATATGTATATTTATTGTCACATAATATAGACATATATTATAATTATAATTATTATATAATTTATAATTATATTTATAAATATAATTTCTATAATTTATAAAAATATATTCTCATAAATTATTTATTGCTAATTTATGGTTGCCTCTGTGAGTTTGCGAAGAAAAATGACTGTCGCTGTGAATAACGAGCGTCATAAGGCGGATAAAGCGGGCGTATAGTAGTGTATAGGGATATTTTTAATTTATTTCTGAAAAATGTGACTTCGGAATACAACTTTATTATATATGATTGAATTTGTCGTTAAATGAG
The DNA here is from genome assembly GCF_003227725.1 of Camponotus floridanus. Lineage (NCBI taxonomy): Eukaryota > Metazoa > Arthropoda > Insecta > Hymenoptera > Formicidae > Camponotus > Camponotus floridanus. The sequence goes on from NW_020229381.1 coordinate 2,041,949, forward strand.
CTATAAGTTTTGTTATGAGACAAATTTAAAAATTTTCAAACATTAAAAGGGAGGGGGGGGGATTTCGAAAAATATGACATTTTCGACAAATCTGATTACATGATTTTGAAGTACATTAAAGACCATAAAACTTTTATTTGAAACTTTTGTTTATATCTCTTATCGCTTCGACGGTATCCGCTGAGAAATGAAAAAATCGATTTTTTTCAAGAAGGTGTTTCACCCCCTTAACGGCCGACTCAGCACTTATAAAAAAATACGTGTCTCCTATTTTGATCTAGACTACAACATATTCAAAGCTCATTAAAATCGGAGGGGGACACTTCCGACCCTTTCCTTGTGAGATGTTCTTTATCAAGAGATTTAAAAATCTAATCAACCTACAGAAAGACACAGATAGTTTAAATAATATTTACGACAAAATTATAAAGGTCACTTAATATCGTTGTTCCTCTGGTCATGTTTAGTTTCTTGACGAAGTCTCACACGGGCGCATCAGCTTCTCTCTAATTTGAATATAGTTAAATAACGTTTTTTTTTGTATTACGTGATTGCGTTGTTTTATTTGTTTGCTAGTGATGCTTGCCTTCTGATTATTATTACATCGGTAAATATCTTTTCACACTCTAAGTCGTCGTGCTTTGCTATGTATTCAAAACCGTTAATTTATTTATTTATAAATCTTTTTTAATGTACACTTGATAAGGACCACAACCATATGGTCGAAACGTCGTATTAATAAACTCAATTTTTTGGCTAGTTTGGTCGACTACAATTTTTTCAATGATCCTTTGAATAAAATGTTAAGCAAAACATAATAAAAGGCTATAAAATGCTGCAAGAGAGCACAGCTCACCTCAATATTAAGACTTAATGCGTTATAAATGAAATCAGAGAGAGAATGCGTCAGGGTTTTTAATTCCCTCGATGAATTCGTCTCAAAGATAAAAATTAAAAAATTAAAGATGTCCATAAAAAAGTCGTAGTGATAAAATTGAAAGTTATAATCCAAAAATAGATCTCTCTAATATTCAAACTGTCAAAGCACGTCAAAAAATGAATTTGATAGCAAGGTGGCGGCCTGTAAAAAAGAAAGAACGAGAACGGAGAGCAAGCACAATCGGAACAGCACTTTATGCAAAAAAATTATTTCCCGCAGACTCAAATTTTTGATTTCCAATCTGAATCTCATTAATTTCTTCCTGTTAAATTTACCAAATTTTCTGGTTAATAATACTAAACTCACCAGCACCAAGTCGTCTAAAATTTTTTTCATCTAATCTCAAAAGTCTGTTTAATATTTTGAATTCCAATACGATTATTGGATAAATTCAATTCAAATTATTGAATAAATTATTTTAAGTTCAGTTTGTTAGAAATTAAACTGATAAACAATGATGCAAGAAGAGGATGCAACTCAAACACACATAATCAGAGAGCTATCGTCCTCTTTCAGGCACTACTGCTCGTAAGAGAAAAAAAATATACTTTGGATTTAATGTTAATACTACATATATAGAAAAAATTTGATAGATTTCTTTTTAGTAAGAAATGTCATAGCTATGTAGAAATTTTATGATTACATCATAGAAATTTGATTTTTCGTTCAGAATTAAGAAAATATATTGAAATACAGTATACAATCAAATTAAATTAGCAAATAATTGAAATTTATATTAGAAATTCATGTACTGCAATGTATATTTAAAAGGACTATAATTAAAATGGAATATTTAGAAATATTTTAATAGTAAGCGTAAAAATTATAAGATTTTATACATGCAAAATATCAAAGTCATCATATGCAAAATAATTACAAATACAAAAACTACACAATTAAAAAATTAGATAACGAATAAAGTATGTAAATTTAAAATTATTATTTACTCTCAAAATTTTAGGTAATAAGAGTTAATAAAATTTTTGAAGGTTGTTGATCGCGTTCCATTTCATTCAAATCTTTTTAAATATGTAAAATGCAATATTTAGAAATATTTTAAATATGTAAAATAAGTATTCTATCACGGAAAAAGTCATTAATTTAGACAAAATAATTTTAAAAAAAAGCTATAAAATAAAATAAAATCAATTAAAAAGTAAGCTCAAAAACATTAAAAAGCAATTGTCTGGAAAATTTTCTTTAAAATTTTCTTAAGAATTTATCAGAAATGATCTATGAACTTTATTTGTTATTTAAAAGACTAGTCAGAACAGAAAAATCTTTGTTCTCTTTGTTTTAATTAGTCAATTAAACCGTTTGAAGCATTTGTAACTTCTGTTAGTGTGTATCTATAGCTCCATATAAAAAACAGTAATGTTGAATAAATATTAAAAAATACTAAATATAATAATATTACAAAGTCAATAAAAGATAATTTATTACATATCGTATAATGAACTTAATTATTTCTATAGTAATATAATCAGAAATTATATACGTATATATAAAATTAAGAAAATTACATGTGTTTCAGAATGTATATTGATTATAATTTATTGTTGATATTTGTTATTAATATAATATTTGAGAATTTTCTGCCTTAATAATAGGTTTCCTTGTTCGAAAAAAAATTATAAAAAGAATACAAAGAAACTAAAGAAGATTATTAATTATATTGAAATTATGATGGAATGTATTAAAAGGCTAAAGTATTGTGTAGCAATAATGCCTTACAATGATTTACATGGTATTGAAAAAGAATTTATTCGTTTTCTCTATTTCGTGTCTAGATCTTCTATGATTTATTGTTTTCCTTGGATGATATAAATAGAGTTATTTCTGCATTATGGTAGAATTCAATCTATTAACTAAATTACCATTAACATTATAAATTAAAATAATTATTATAAAGTAAATTTTTTTAGGCACGATAATTTGACAATTAAATATAATTTTGTTTTAATTTTTTATTGGTTAAAACGATATCGCTTAATATATAAACAAAACAAATTTCTAAGTTTATTAAAGGAAAAATTGATTTTAGAAAGGCAAATTACTATTATAGTACAATATTTTCTATCATATGTATCTTAGTCAGACATTGATATATGGTTAGATGATATTGCACAAAAAGTATTAGGCTGCCTTGAAAATAAACATCCTACACATTCTGTATTCTTGATATCTTCTGAGAAATTTACTTTCTGGAGAAATAACAATATTGATGACAATTTCTGGAATCCAATAGAAGCAAAGCAAATAATATGTATCTTGGAGGAATATACAATATATTATCTGAATTAAAGTTTTTTGAATTATTTAAATTATTGATAACATTAGATATCAAATCTAAATATATCAATTACGTAAGTTATTTTATATTATATTAAATTGTAATGCTACTTTGTTGCGCTACGCAAGCACATCTATATGTTATCTTATAAATATCCAATATAATTTTTCTAATAAAATGTGATGATATAAATTTTAAAAAATACGTAGGAATTATTCTTATCCATTATTTCATATAGGTAGGTTTTCCGAAAGTTTATAAACTCTTTTTTGTGGTTTAAACATGTGATATATTTCCTTTTTTCCCTTTTTTGGATATATTTTCAAAAATGCAAAATATCGATGTTAAAACACATCCATAAAAGCCGAGAATTGAAGAACACTAACGCTGAAAAGCAAAGCTTCGTGTCTATTATTGTTATATCTACATAATCTTAAACATGAAAATCTAGTTAATATAAGTCTGTCGACTGTGTGTTGAAAATATTGTGCAACAAGGAACATGTGCGCTCTCCGGCTTTCAAACACAAAGAGCGCACGTACAAACGTGTCTACTAATATTGTTAATACTTTGAATTTCATTTTCAAACTTTATTACATTTATCAGATGATATATTATTGATTTAAGTATTTTAAAAAAATCAACTTTTTCGACCTATTACATGAGTTGTCCCCCTTAGGATACTTTGATTCGGTAAAATAGAACTTTTGAAAATTTAATATGAATATGTTTTAATATACATATACATGTTTGTATATATTTATTATGTTTTAGTATATTTCAACGGCTTTTTCTTATTTCACAACTCATGTTTGAAGAAAATGAAGCGGATGAAATTTGATTATAAAATAAAAAATTATTACAAATCTATTATCAGATTATACAAATAATATTTTATAAAAATAATATTTTATATAATATATTTAAAAAGTATTATATTTAATAACGTTTACTATATATACGCGATAATATTTTTATCTAATAACGTAGACAAAAAGTGATTTTGTATAACAATTATTAAATGTTACAAATATTATATATTAAAAGTATTGTAAAAATTTGTGCACAGATATTTCATTCGTAAACTGCTACATCTATCGTGCATATATATTCTATTTGTAATCTCTCATTTCTTAATGTCTTTTTAAATGTAAACATTTTTAATTTTTAAATTTGCCAATAGAAAATTAAAACATTACAAAGCTTATATTACTACTTAATTATATATGAGATTTTCACTTTAATTTTCATTAAATTTTATTCGGTTGATATACACGATAATCAATATGTTTAAGAAATAACAAAAAATATAAAAACTAATAAATTAGAGTTTAGTATCAAAACTTTTTTTATAACTTTCTATGCGAAGTGAAATGTATTCCGCATCACAAACACGGGTTGTGTTAGGTTATATCAACATTACTTATATCTGAAAGTGGAGTCCCCCGCAGAGCGGCGGAACACACTGTTCACGCATGTACTTTCCAAGATGAAGGAAAGTTCACTTAATTTTAACCTCTTAATAGTAAATTTTGCTTCATCTTAGGAAGTACATTCGTAGATATGTTCCACTCCCGTTGGGGCTCCAATTTCAGAAGATATTACCTAACTCACTTCACTTTGTATAGAAAGTTACAAATAACATTTACAAGTAACATTTTTCACGCACAAATAGTTTAATAATTTATCATACATGTATTTTGTTGTTAAAGCGAGAAACTCATAGAACTTCATGTTGACTGTACAACAATCTGTCTGGTACTAACTCACCTTTTCTTAAATATTTTCAAAGTCGTAAGAAATATCAAAAATATAGAAGCCTATCATTGTTCCATTATTTCAATATAAGAAAGCTAAACAATGTCAAACGACAACATAGTTTATATACGGTGTCATAAAGTTACATATTATTTATTAGACATTTTTTGTTTATAATTTTTTAATAAACAATGTCCGTATATATCGACCTTTACAACATTATTCAGAGTGATGATTTTGATAACATATGTGAGAATTATTGAAATCGGAAAGTGGTCCGTATAAGTAAATAATTACTAAAAAAGAAATTGTGTTGAATAAACTTATAAGAGATAACTTACAGACTAAGCGCACGCGATAAAATTTCTTTCTTATTTTCACATATTTTGAACATATTTCAATGATATCTCGGTTTGTGTTAAAATACTTCATCAATATTGTAACAGTACTTAAAGAAATTGCTATATAACACCACAATTGCTATTCCAAGTTCTATTAATTATTCCTTCTCTATCACTCAATTTTATTTCAATACAGACAATATACAGAGATAAAAATCATATATCTAAGGCTACTATATATTTTGCTAAATCGATGTTCTATAACTCAGAATAGCAAATTATTCGCACATTATTTCAATTCGTTACAATGCATGAATATTCTTCCTATCTATACTAAAAATAACTGATGCAAATGTGTATCGATTTCATTGTCTTTGTAAATTTCCATTTATCGCATATTTTATAAAAATAGTATTAAGATGATGTATCATGTGTGTGAAAGAAAAATTTATGAGACATGGTTTCTTAATAAGACTTCGCTGTGCATAATTCTGACATTTCGCCGCAAGTTCTATTGTTGTTTGATAACACGAGAGATAGATTTGCATTAAACAATATTTGCGATATACTCGTACGCATATAGCTTATGCACATGATCATGCAAAAAAAAATAACACTAAGAAAAACGATCGCTATTGTAAAGTTGAGTTTGTTCGTTATATGGTTTTGGCCGCTACCGCAAGACGCAAGTAAACGTAAAGTGCTGTGCATGAAATTGTATCAATACATCACTTTATTATTAATGATAGCCGTATTAGCATCGATGGTATATGCCCTTGTAAGGAATCTGGATGACCTTGAGCTTGTCGTAAAATCATCATTGGGTATATTCCCTTGTAGTCATGTTATCTGGAATATTCTATGTCGCATAGTTATTTATCAACGTCTACAAGTAATTAATAGGGATATTTTTTGAAAATAGAAAAATAAAACACTTATTTTTCTCGGGCATTCGTAGCTGAAATAGCACAATTAATTGCAGTGTGTCACTTTCCAAATGGAAAATTTTTGCGCGTCGATCAACGCTTATGAAGAAGCGATTATTCAGCGAGACTATATTGATAAGTGTGTCAACTTTTATGGCTTTTGTATAACATCGTTCTATACAAGTCTTTTTGCTCTTTTTGTGGGGCCTATTTTGCAAGATGAACCGCTTCCAGCACCCGCTGATTTTCCATTCGATGCGTCTCGACAACCGTTAAGGGCCATTACATATATACATCAAATTGTGTGTGGCCTATATATAGCTGCACATTTATGTGTAAACGCTTCCATGGCCCTTTTGCTCTGGTTGGCATCAGCGAGATTTAAATTGTTGATTGAAGATTTACGGAAAATTACGAATATCTACGATTTCATGAAATGTATCGAGAAGCATCAACAATTACTCGAGTATAATATTTTTATTTTTTTAAGACGATTTTCTGAAAATATTAAAGAAAAATTTTTATGTTTCCTTAATTGTTTAAAGAGAATGATACCATGCGTGAGATAAAATTATAAAATATAATTTTAGGTACGCAAAAGAAATAACTTTTGTAGTTCGTCCTTTCGCATTGGGAACCGTATTTTTCAGTACTGTCTCATTGATAGTATTCGGCCTTATTTTTATTACAGTAAGTACATTTCATAAAATTATTGACATTCTATGCATCAAAGATATTTAAAAATTATCAAGCATTTTGTTGACAATTATTATAATTATTAAATAAAATAAATAATTTAATTATGCATTTATAAATAATAATAGTGCGCGTTAAAATATAAAATTCAGTATATGTTATATTATATCTGTATGTAATATATTTTTAAACATTGTTTTCTTAAATACATATTAAATCTTTTTAATAAACATGGTAAATAATGTTTTGTTATCATATTATTAAATTATTAATTATTTTTTATAATAAATTTTTCTCTATCATATTTATTTAACAGGGAGTTTCATTAGGATTAAAAATCCAGTGTGTCTTTTTAGCAGTCAGTGCATTATTAGAAGTATTTATGTATGCATGGCCAGCAGAACATTTGATTCACATAGTGAGTTAATTACTTATAATGACTTATAATGACTTATGATGACATATTAAATTTACATTATTTTGTTATTTCTTTGAATGTCTCTTTTAGAGTAATAATATTGCACAAATAGCTTTTGAAACAAATTGGTATGATGAATCCGAAAATTTTCGAAGAAATTTACAAATGATTATATTAAGAAGTCAGAAACCAATACTTGTTACACTACCTTGCGGCCTTCCTTCATTATCTTTACATTATTACGCATCGGTGAGATAACAATTTTGATTGCTAAAATTTTTCAATAGTGTACATCATCACCTAGTCATCATAATTATGAGAGATTATTATTTGTGAAATAATTCTTCTTATATAAAGAAAGAAAAAAAAACATTTTTTAAAATTATGTTGTAGTAAAATAAAACAATAATTAAATTGAACTATTTAATACTTAAATATAATACTAAAAACTAGAAACTAAAAGTTATTAATATATATATATATATATATATATATATATATATATAATATATATATATATATATATATATATATATATTATATATATATGGCAGTAAAGTGTTTTATAGCCATCATTTCTACTTTGATTATATAATGAATAAGAAATAAGTACATATTTTTCCAAAAATAAATTCGCAAATATACATATATACACATTAACATATATAGTAACTTGTTAAAAAAATGTATATTTTTAATATGGTAAAATGTTTCAGTATCTCTCAACTATATTCTCCTACTTCACTACAATGCGAATGATGTTTGAAGAACAAAAATGAAGAGCATGAACAGATCATTATTTTGATAAATTCTAAGAAAAAGAATTTTTCTGCACTATACTGTTAAATAATTCTTAGTTGATTAAAAAGAAGAAAAAAGAAAGGAAGAGGTTTGATCTTTATATAGATCTTTATATAGAATAGATTTAAATTTTTAGATATTTATAATCTTTTATATATTATAAGAAAAATATATAACGTACAAAATATTGAAAAATTTATATCTTTAAATACATCTAAGAAAAGTACGGAAAGAGAGAGGACTATTTTTAATATAAAAAAATGACCGTAATATTTTTCTTTTGTAAACAATAATATTAAATTCAAGAGCTTAAAGTTATAAATTATAATCAAGATATAATTGTCGGATAAAATTGCAATATAATAATGTTGACTATGATACTTTATCTGATCATTAATGATAATACTGAGTTTTCGTTGCCAATTGCATTCGATTTATTATTTTTATATATAAATATAATTCTTGTAATATTTCTCTTTTTCATGTTTCTTGTGTTGTTCTTAATCTTTCTCTTATCGAATAGAAAAAAATCTCTCTAAAGTATAAGGAATAAAAAATAAAGACCGAAATTGAATTTAGGATCTACGCGTTGAGGAGGCTCTCGCAATCATCAGTTGGCTGGAATCATCAGTTAGCTTTAATCTTAATTCGATTTTAATTCAAATTCTCATGCACATGTGTTGACACTTTTCAAAATATAATTGTATAAATACAATAAATTTCCTCTGTGAAGTTCTCTTTCTCTATAAACTTTTTCTTTCTTGAAATTATAACTCACAAACATTAAAAACAGGAAAATACAGAAATTGATATTAATAAAAATATTATATACTATTAAATATTATACACTATTTTATTGTAATATATTATTATTTTTCTCTGCATATATCTATTCACACTAAGCATACATCGATAAAATTATTACTCTACATGCATGTAATATATACGATGAGATATAATGTGTATTTACGTTCGATAAGCAGAAAAATTTCTTTTACCTACCAATCACATACATCACCAATTAAAAAATATACATGTAAAATAATAAATGAACTAATATAATTTATATGTTTTGATTATAATAGTTTTCCAACATTGTATAAGTATATTATAAAGTCAGCAATGTACATTGTATATTTTACGTAAAACCCCTTTCAATGCCGAAAAGCAAGAAATAAATCTATCTATCTATCTATAAGTTTTCTTAAAATATGCATACTTTGGATATCGTAAAGAAATTTTAATTTAATTTATTATTTAAAATGTTTGTTTTTGTTTAAACTATAGATACTATAAAAACATTTTTACTTGTTACGCAACTTGAATACGCAACACACATTATCTTTCATTGAATATTTCATAATTTGACTGATGTATTATATGGTGCATGCGAAAGAATAATTTGTCGAAAGATATTTATATTAACTTAGTCATTGTTTTATATTTTCGTTGTGACGTGACGCTTTTTAAGCTCCGTCACGGTGACCCTATCGAGGGAAAAACGCGAGCGCGGGGTCATCCCTCGCGCCTGAGAGGGGCCGATAATTAAGATTGATTTTTCAGCATCAATTTGAGTTGCGTGCGTAAAGTGCGGCGACTGTGCGAGCATGCGTTATCTCTATATGTACATGAAGATCCCGTAAGATACCGAGTGAAGAGGAAGGTATATGAGGATCCCGAATATACCGCAGAGAAGGGACTCAAAATGGAACCAAAGGTTACCGCAGAAAAAGAGGTCAAGTACCGAGATTCCCGCGCCACCGCCAATCATATACCGGAACTATATTAATCCCGGCGATTTTCAGATAAAAGACGGCGGAGAATCCGGACAGCGAAGCCACGAGCAACCTCCCAGGCGGCCGACTGGGAAACGGAGACGTCGTCAGCGGATTCTGGGCCCCTGTGGAAGAGCAACCGACCGTCAGCAGCCAAAATTTTGAAGGGGCGGAGAGTCGACCCCTTTTCGCTAATCTTGGAGAAGGTGCGCGGAAAATCGGCACGGGAATCGAGGGCCTCGTGGACCCATTCCGTTCTCAGCACTGTTCGGTGAGCCTTGAGCAAGTTCACATCATTTACGAGCCCAGAGGAGACGACCCTCAGAGGAAGCCGCCACGCTGGAAAACTGTAAGCCGCCGCACAGGTAGCCTCTCGATTTTCGTCCGGAATTAGCTGGCGTCACCGCTCTTAGGAGTACCGTCGCCTGGCGACGGTCATACCCGTATAAATTATTGCGTAAAGTCTGCATACTTTTACCGTTAATTACCGGACGTCAGCTGTTCCCGGGTGTCGCGGATTTGTCCCTCTCGGGGGGGGTTCGTGCTGACAGTCTCGTGCCGTACCGTAAAATTCGTATCGTCCCGTACCGTACCGCATCATACCGTTTCGTTTCTATATCGCATTTATTGTTACCGCTACGTTCCGTGCCGAATTGCAAGTCCCGGCGGGACGTGAAATTCTGGCCGTTCCGTACCGCGTAAAGAAAAGCGGGATTTGCGCGGGGATTTTCTTGGCGAGTCTGGGTTACCGTAAATTCGAAAAGCTGCTCTGCAAGAAAATTATCTACCGCGAACTCTCCGCCGAGAGATATGTAACCGTTACTATTCGTTTGAAATTATTAATTATTGCTTTGAGTCAGTTGTTGTTACCGAGGATAAAAGGTCGCGATAAGATCGTTGAATAGAGCACAATAATATCCGCATTAATATCCTCGAGATTACCGTTGCAAATAGCATCTAATAAATATTAAATGTATTGTCGCTCGCTATCACGGATTATTGTAAAGAAAACGTCGATGCGATTTATATCGAAATCTTTTGAGAGACGTGTGCCGTTGAATTTATACGGAAATTATACTCAAATATGACAGTCTGCTCGTTATCAGTTACTTTCGAATAGCTGTATTATAAGTTACCGCCAAATATTGTATAAAGTTTCGTTCGATTAATATCAAGATTCGCATGAGGCTCATGCCGCTGAGCGTTCCGAAATCGTACGCGTCTGCTGTGTTCTGATCGTGAGTCTTATCTTGTAATTGATTACCGCTAATTACCGTTGATTATTGTGGGAAATACTGTTCAATTTATATCGGAATTTCTTAGCGAGGCTCATGCCTACGAGCGTGTTCTGAAATCTGACTTATTATGGTATCTCGAGCATAAAAGAGTACTTTGCTGTTAGTTATTATTTGAGCTTTCTTCCGCGATTCGGGAGACATTATATTCATTTTCATCTTGTCCTCATCGTTATCTTATAGACACATTTTGAATAGATTGTTTCCGTTATTATGGTCCTTGACCTTCGCGTCATACGTTATAGGTATTTATTCCTTTGTCTTTAAAACTCATACTATCGATTGTTTATATTCCGAAATTCGTCTGTTCCTTCTTTTGTTTTTTTTATCTACCGAATTTTATCTATTGTATTATTTTTATCTCTGTTACATTATTTACTCTGTATTCTAACTGTTTAATATATTCTAAGTAATTGTAAGTAAGATTAACTCAGATTATTTCTCTCTTCCACAAATTATCTAGCGTTCTCTCTCTATACATAATTCACAAAGAACCCTGCCCCTCTGCCACATACTGAGCCCGGGGTTACCGAATATTACCTTTACCGTATCGTTATCGTGGCGCGGAAATACCGTGCCTGGCGCCCAATTTCACTCTCCTTTCCGGGGAGCTATCAGATACCGTATGCTACCGTAATTTTGAAATACCGCTTAAAACCTTATACCGTTAAATACCGTAACGGCCAAAGCTTGCACGCTACCCCCTCGACGTTCTCGAGGTGGGCAACGGCGTCGCATCATGTTAGTCTTATACATAATTGCTCGTTAAGAAGTGTTTTCTTTTCTAATAAAACATATGATATTCGTATAACATTGTTAATTTTTTAGTTTAATTAATGTTTCTTTTTTGTTAGCAACACTCGCTCGAGTAGTTTTATTTTTATTTAGGGGTGCCATTAAAGAAAATTGAGGTAACCTTCACGTGACCTTCATATGACTCTTCAAGATCAAATACGAACCAAAAGGACTGCAAAATTAAAATTTTACGTTCTAATAACAGCCTTGAATATAGTGCAAAATTGTTCGATCAAGAACTAGAAAAGGCAGGAATCAAGCGTGAATATACGGTATCTTATTCTCCACAACAGAATGGAATCGCCGAGGGGCTAAATAGGACTCTCGTAGAAATGACGAGATGTTTATTATCGCAAGTCAATTTATCCAATGAATTCTGGACAGAAGCTGTTTCAACGACTGCACATATTAGAAATCGATGTCCAACGAAGGTATTGGGCAACATGACTCCCTTTGAAAGTTGGTTCGGAAGAAAACCAAATGTCTCACATTTCAAAACTTTTGGATGCAAAGCTTACGTTTTAAATAAGGTTCTGACAAGAGGAAAACTTGAACCTAAATCCAAAGAACACATTCTTCAACAGAAATAAGAAAAATTTCACAATATTTACCTTTTGATTGATGAATCACAGTCCACTTGGCTGTCGTTAAGTGTCACAAATCTTTTTACTAAATGTACTCGACGTCGCGACGCTACTGCGTCGCTTGATAATAACTTTTAATATGTCACTTCTGTTCCTTGGTACGTTATTATACACTACTTCTTTTCCTTGTTCTGCACTATATTTTTATTTTTTACTCTTATATTTATTTCTTAACTTTTATTTCTTACTCGTATATTTATATTTCTTAAAATCTGTGTTTTTAAGCAAATAATCTAACTGCTTAACGTGTCACTTCTGTTCCTTGTTATACCATTCCGCACTATACTTTAACTATAAATTTACTATAAATTTATCTTTCATACGTACACATACAGATACATATCACACGTATGTACGCACATGCACACATATGATTTTGTCACTTAAAGCATTGTACATTGTGACGTGACGCTTTTGAGCTCTGTCACAGTGACTCCGTCGAGGGGAGAAAGCGAACGCGGGGTCGTCCCTCGTGCCTGAGGGAAAATATATTGAAATACAGTATACAATCAAATTAAATTAGCAAATAATTAAAATTTATAATAGATAGAAATTCATGTACTGCAATGTATATTTAAAAGGACTATAATTAAAATGCAATATTTAGAAATATTTTAATAGTAAGCGTAAAAATTATAAGATTTTATACATGCAAAATATCAAAGTCATCATATGCAGAAAAATTACAAATACAAAAACTACACAATTAAAAAATTAGATAACGAATAAAGTATGTAAATTTAAAATTATTATTTACTTTCAAAATTTTAGGTATTAAGAGTTAATAAAATTTTTGAAGGTTGTTGATCGCGTTACATTTCATTCAAATCTTTTTAAATATGTAAAATGCAATATTTAGAAATATTTTAAATATGTAAAATAAGTATTCTATAACGGAAAAAGTCATTAATTTATACAAAATAATTTTAAAAGAAAGCCATAAAATAAAATAAAACCAATTAAAAAGTAAACTCAAAAACGTTAAAAAGCAATTGTCTGGAAAATTTTCTTTAAAATTTTCTTAAGAATTTATCAGAAATGATCTATGAACTTTATTCGTTATTTAAAAGACTAGTCAGAACAGAAAAATCTTTGTTCTCTTTGTTTTAATTAGTCAATTAAACCGTTTGAAGCATTTGTAACTTCTGTTAGTGTGTATCTATAGCTCCATATAAAAGACAGTAATATTGAATAAATATTAAAAAATACTAAATATAATAATATTACAAAGTCAATAATAGATAATTTATTACATATCGTATAATGAACTTAATTATTTCTATAGTAGTATACTCAGAAATTATATACGTATATTTAAAATTAAGAAAATTACATGTGTTTCAGAATGTATATTGATTATAATTTATTGTTGATGTTTGTTATTAATATAATATTTGAGAATTTTCTGCCTTAATAATAGGTTTCCTTATTCGAAAAAAAATTATAAAAAGAAACAATACAAAGAAACTAACAAAGATTATTAATTATATTGAAATTAGTGGAATGTATTAAAAGCTAAAGTATTCTGTATCAATAATGCCTTACAATGATTTACGTGGTATTGAAAAAGAATTTATTCGTTTTCTCTATTTCGTATCTAGATCTTTTATGATTTATTGTTTTGCTTGGATGATATAAATAGAATTATTTCTGCATTATGGTAGAATTCAATCTATTAACTAAATTACCATTAACATTATAAATTAATATAATTATTGTAAAGTAAATTTTTTTAGGCACGATAATTTGACAATTAAATATAATTTTGATTTAATTTTTTATTGATTAAAACGATATCGCTTAATATATAAGCAAAACAAATTTCTAAGTTTATCAAAGGAAAAATTGATTTTAGAAAGGCAAATTACTATTATAGTACAATATTTTCTATCATATGTATCTTACTCAGACATTGATGGCTAGATGATATTGCGCAAAAAGTATTACGTCGCCTTGAAAATAAACATCCTACACATTCTGCATTCTCGATATTTTCTGAGAAATTTACTTTCTGGAGAAATAACAATATTGATGACAATTTCTGGAATCCAATAGAAGCAAAGCAAATAATATGTATCTTGGAAGAATATATATTATCTGAATTAGAGTTTTTTGAATTATTTAAATTATTGATAACATTAGATATCAAATCTAAATATATCAATTACGTAAGTTATTTTATATTATATTAAATTGTAATGCTACTTTGTTATGCGCTACGCAAGCACATCTATATGTTATCTTATAAATATCCAATATAATTTTTCTAATAAAATGTTATGATATAAATTTTAAAAACTACGTAGGAATTATTCTTATTCATTATTTAATATAGGTAAGTTTTCCAAAAGTTTATAAACTCTTTTTTGTGGTTTAAACATGTGATATATTTCCTTTTTTTCCTTTTTTGGATATATTTTCAAAAATGCAAAATATCGATGTTAAAACACGTCCATAAAAGCCGAGAATTGAAGGACACTAACGCTGAAAAGCAAAGCTTCGTGTCTATTATTGTTATATCTACATAATCTTAAACATGAAAATCTAGCTAATATAAGTCTGTCGATTGTGTATTGAAAATATTGTGCGAAAGGCAACAAGGAACATGTGCGCTTTCCGGCTTTCAAATACAAAGAGGACGCGCACGTACAAACGTGTCTACTAATATCGTTAATACTTTGAATTTCATTTTGAAACTTTATTACATTTATCAGATTATATTATTCAGTTTATATTATTGATTTAAGTATTTAAAAAAATCAACTTTTTTGACCTATTACATGAGTTGTCCCCCTTAAGATACTTTGGTGCAGTAAGATAGAACTTTTGAAAATTTAATATGAATATGTTTTAATATACATATACATGTTTGTATATATTTATTATGTTTTAGTATATTTCAACGGCTTTTTCTTATTTTACAACTCATGTTTGAGAGAGAGAAGAAAATGAAGCGGATGAAATTTGATTATAAAATAAAAAATTATTACAAGTCTATTATCAGATTATAAAAATAATATTTTATGTAATATATTTAAAAAGTATTATATTTAATAACGTTTATTATATATACGCGATAATATTTTTATGTTACATAATAACGTAGACAAAAAGTGATTTTGTATAACAATTATTAAATGTTACAAATATTATATATTAAAAGTATTGTAAAAATTCGTGCACAGATATTTCATTCGTAAACTGCTACATCTATCGTGCATATACAGGGTGTCCCTGAGCATGTGCTCACTCATTTGTAAAAAGGTAGAACGCAGTAAATTAAATAAAGAAATCCTATTATATGTAACGATTTTTGTAATAACAATCGAAATATTAATTATTGAAATCGGACGAATGAGAGAAGCGCTCGAGCGCTCGAGCTATAGCACGGCCCACCGTGTCAGACATTGCCTGCCGGCACGCGGCGGGAGGAGGGACAGCGCGCCAAACAATGCCAGAAATGAGACGCGAGATGCGAGTCTTGACGCGATGCAATGAAACGTGAGAATGGCGATAGCGGTAACCACGGCGCGCTGTCCCTCCTCCCGCTGCGTGCTGGCAGGCAATGTCTGACACGGTGGGCCGTGCTATAGCTCGAGCGTTCGAGCGCTTCTCTCATTCGTCCGATTTCAATAATTAATATTTCGATTGTTATTACAAAAATCGTTACATATAACAGAATTTCTTTATTTAATTTACTGCGCTCTATCTTTTTACAAATGAGTGAGCACATGCTCAGGGACACCCTGTATATTCTATTTGTAATCTCTCATTTCTTAATGTCTTTTTAAATGTAAACATTTTTAATTTTTAAATTTGCCAATAGAAAATTAAAACATTAGAAAGCTTATATACTACTTAATTATATATATGAGATTTTCACTTTAATTTTCATTAAATTTTATTCGGTTGATATACATGATAATCAATATGTTTAAGAAATAACAAAATATATAAAAACTATTAAATTAGAGTTTAGTATCAAAACTTTTTTTATAACTTTCTATGCAAAGTGAAATGTATTCCGCATCACAAACACGGGTTATGTTAGGTTATATCAACATTACATATCTGAAAGTGGAGTCCCCCGCAGAGCGGCGGAACACACTGTTCACGCATGTACTTTCCAAGATGAAGCAAAGTTCACTTAATTTTAACCTCTTAATAGTAAATTTTGCTTCATCTTAGAAAGTACATTCGTAGATATGTTCCACTCCCCTTGGGGCTCCAATTTCAGAAGATAACCTAACCCACTTGTATAGAAAGTTACAAATAACATTTACAAGTAACATTTTTCACGCACAAATAGTTTAATAATTTATCATACATGTATTTTGTTGTTAAAGCGAGAAACTCGTAGAACTTCATGTTAACTGTACAACAATCTGTCTTGTACTAACTCACCATTTCTTAAATATTTTCAAAGTCATAAGAAATATCAAAAATATAGAAGCCTATCATTGTTCCATTATTTGATTTCAATATAAGAAAGCTAAACAATGTTAAACGACAACATATATACACAATTATATACGGTGTCATAAAGTTACATATTATTTATTAGACATTTTTTGTTTATAATTTTTTAATAAACAATGACCGTATATATCGACCATTACTTAGAGTGATGATTTTGATAACATATGTGAGAATTATTGAAATCGGAAAGTGGTCCGTATAAGTAAATAATTACTAAAAAAGAAATTGTGTTGAATAAACTTATAAGAGATAACTTATAGACTACGCGCACGCGATAAAATTTCTTTCTTATTTTCACATATTTTCAATATATTTCAATGTATCTCGGTTTGTGTTAAAATACTTCATCAATATTGTAATAGTACTTAAAGAAATTGCTATATAACACCACAATTGCTCTATTCCAAGTTCTATTAATTATTCCTTCTCTATCATTCAATTTTATTTCAATATAGACAATATACAGAGATAAAAATCATATATCTAAGGCTACTACATATTTTGCTAAATCGATGTTCTATAACTCAGAATAGCAAATTATTCGCACATTATTTCAATTCGTTACAATGCATGAATATTCTTCCTATCTATACTAAAAATAACTGATGCAAATGTATATCGATCTCATTGTCTTTGTAAATTTCCATTTATCGCATATTTTATAAAAATAGTATTAAGATGGTGTATCATGTGTGTGAAAGAAAAATTTATGAGATATGGTTTCTTAATAAGACTTCGCTGTGCATAATTCTGACATTTCGCCGCAAGTTCTATTGTTGTTTGATAACACGAGAGATAGATTTGCATTAAACAATATTTGCGATATACTCGTACGCATATAACTTATGTACATGATCATGCAAAAAAAAATAACACTAAGAAAAACGATCGCTATTGTAAAGTTGAGTTTGTTCGTTATATGGTTTTGGCCGCTACCGCAAGACGCAAGTAAACGTAAAGTGCTGTGCATGAAATTGTATCAATACATCACTTTATTATTAATAATAGCCGAATTAGCATTGATGGTATATGCCCTTGTAAGGAATCTGGATGACCTCGAGCTTGTCGTAAAATCATCATTGGGTATATTCCCTTGTAGTCATGTTATCTGGAATATTCTATGTCGCATAGTTATTTATCAACGTCTACAAGTAATTAATAGGGATATTTTTTGAAAATAGAAAAATAAAACACTTATTTTTCTCGTGCATTCTTAGCTGAAATAGCACAATTAATTGCAGTGTGTCACTTTTCAAATGGAAAATTTTTGCGCGTCAATCAAAGCTTATGAAGAAGTGATTATTCAGCGAGACTATATTAATAAGTGTCAACTTTTATGGCTTTTGTATAACATCGTTCTATACAAGTCTTTTTGCTCTTTTTGTGGGACCTATTTTGCAAGATGAACTGCTTCCAGCACCCGCTGATTTTCCATTCGATGCGTCTCGACAACCGTTAAGGGCCATTACATATATACATCAAATTGTGGGTGGCCTATATATAGCTGCACATTTATGTGTAAACGCTTCCATGGCCCTTTTGCTCTGGTTGGCATTAGCGAGATTTAAATTGTTGATTGAAGATTTACGGAAAATTACGAACATCTACGATTTCATGAAATGTATCGAGAAGCATCAACAATTACTCGAGTATAATATTTTTATTTTTCTAAGACGATTTTCTGAAAATATTAAAAAAAAATTTTTATGTTTCCTTAATTGTTTAAAGAGAATGATACCATGTGTGAGATAAAATTATAAAATATAATTTTAGGTACGCAAAAGAAATAACTTTTGTAGTTCGTCCTTTCGCATTGGGAACCGTATTTTTCAGTACTGTATCATTGATAGTATTCGGCCTTATTTTTATTACAGTAAGTACATTTCATAAAATTATTGACATTCTATGCATCAAAGATATTTAAAAATTATCAAGCATTTTGTTGACAATTATTATAATTATTAAATAAAATAAATAATTTAATTATGCATTTATAAACAATAATAGTGCGCGTTAAAATATAAAATTCAGTATATGTTATATTATATCTATATGTAATATATTTTTAAACATTGTTTTCTTAAATACATATTAAATCTTTTTAATAAACATGGTAAATAATGGTTTGTTATCATATTATTAAATTATTAATTATTTTTTATAATAAATTTTTCTCTATCATATTTATTTAACAGGAAGTTTCATTAGGATTATAAATCCAGTGTGTCTTTTTAGCAGTCAGTGCATTATTAGAAGTATTTATGTATGCATGGCCAGCAGAACATTTGATTCACATAGTGAGTTAATTAATTATAATGACTTATATTGACTTATGATGACATATTAAATTTACATTATTTTGTTATTTCTTTGAATGTCTCTTTTAGAGTAATAATATTGCCCAAATAGCTTTTGAAACAAATTGGTATGATGAATCCGAAAATTTTCGAAGAAATTTACAAATGATTATATTAAGAAGTCAGAAACCAATACTTGTTACACTACCTTGCGGCCTGCCTTCGTTATCTTTACATTATTACGCATCGGTGAGATAATAATTTTGATTGCTAAAATTTTTCAATAGTGTACATTATCACCTAATCATCATATAATTATTAGAGATTATTATTTGTGAAATAATTCTTCTTATATAAAGAAAGAAAAGAAAACATTTTTTTAAATTATGTTGTAGTAAAATAAAACAATAATTAAATTGAACTATTTAATACTTAAATATAATACTAAAAACTAGAAACTAAAAGTTATTAATATATATATATATATATATATATACATATATATATATATATATATATATATATATATATATTAATAACTTTTAGTTTCTAGTTTTTGGTACTATATTTAAGTATTAAATAGTTCAATTATAGTCCGTTAATTATATATATATATATATATATATATATAAATAAATAATTGACGGACACCCTGTATATATATATATATATATACATGGTGGGGCATTTATAGTGACACAAGCAATTTTTTCGAAAACGAAGCGAGATATAAAAAAATGTTTTAGATAAGAGTTGTATGGCTTGAAGGGGCACATAAGATAGTGTCATTAGTTTGACCTTGAAGAGTCACCTGAACGTCACGTAAAGGTCATCTCCAACTTTTTAAACGGGACACTCTACATAATTTTCTACATATTCTTGTAACTTGCCTCAAGAGCTTTCCAAAACACTATAATAAAGTATTTTTTCATTGAGTACTTTCCGAGTTATGAGGCTTGAAATCAGTTCTTAATTTTACATAAACCGTAAAGAATAGTTATTTAAAAAAAAATATGTAATTGCTAATTGCAAATTACATATTTTTTCTTCGAAACAATTGTTTTCTTTACATCAATTGATTTCTCTCATTATTTTGTACATAAAAATATTAAGGTAAGATAATCGAAAAATAAATGTTTTACTATAGTGTATGTTTTTATGGTTTATGTAAAATTAATATTATTTTATATTATTTATATTAATATTATTAATTTTTATAATATTTATATTAATATTATTTTATATTGTTTAATATTATATGGTTTTAATATTATATGTAAAATTAATATTATTTTAAGCCTCGTAACTCGAAAAATACTCAATGAAAAAATACTTTATTATAGCGTTTTGGAAAGCTCTTGAGGCAAGCTACAAGAATATGCAAAAGTATATAGGGTGTCCCACTTAAAAAGTTGAAGTTGATCTTCACGTGATCTTCAGGTAACTATTTAAGGTCAAACTGATTACATCATCTTTTGTCCTCCTTTAAGTCATATAATTTGTCTGAAACATTTTTTTATATCTCGCCTCGATTTTTATATCTCGTTTTCGAAAAAATTACTCGTGTCACTATAAATGCCCTACCCTGTATATAAGGGTGTTCCATTTTAACTTTGCCATTGAAATATCTCGTAAAGTCTAAAAGAAACGAAAAAATGTTTCAAACAAAAATTATAGGATTCTACAGGGGACATCTGATGGTCACTTTGACTTTGATCTAGAGGTTCAATTTAGTGGTCATTTGAAGGTCAACTTAATTTTTTTAAATAGAGCTTCCTATTTTTTATTACATATTCTTGTAACTCATCTCGACAGCTTTCCACAATACTATAATTAAGTTTGTTTCCATTAAGTACTTTCCGAGTTATGAGGCTTGAAATAATTTCTTAATTTTACATAAACCGTAAAAAAATATCTTACAAAAGGTTCATTTTGCAATTATCTTACCTTAATACTTTTATGTACAAAATAATGAGAGGAATCAATTGGTGTAAAGAAAATACATAATTGTCTCGAAGAAAAAATATGTAATGTTAATTGCAAATTACGTATTTCTTCTTCGAAACAACTATGTTTTTTTCTATACACCAATCGATTTCTCTCATTATTTTGTACATGAAAATATTAAAGTAAGATAATCGAATAATGAATATTTTACTAGATATTTTATGATTTAGCCTTATAACTCGAAAAGTATTCGAGGTAAGAGAGCTATATACAAGATATTTTTTGGACACATACACGCTTGACACCCTATATATATACAGTAGAAATGATGGCTATAAAACACTTTACTGCCATATATATATATACAGGGTGTCCCATTTTAATGCCCCACCCCAAATAACTTTCTTATTTTTAATTTTAGAAAAAGATGTTTCAGACAAAAGTTGTATGGTTTCGAGGGGGACATAAGATAGTACCATTAATTTCATCTTGAAGAGTCACATGAAGGTTACGTGAAGATCATTTTCAATTTCTTAAATGGAACACCCTATATATTTTTGCATATTCTTGTAGCTTATCTCGAGAGCTTTCCAAAACACTATAAATAAACATTTTTTCATCAAGTACTTTTCGAATTATGAGGCTTGAAGTAATTTCCTAATTTTACATAAACCATAAAATATCTTGTAAAATATTCATTTTTCGATTATCTTACCTTAATATTTTTATGTACAAAATAATGAGAGGAATCAATTGGTGTAAAGAAAACATACAGTTGTTTTTAAGAAAAAATATGGAATTGTTAATTGCAAATTACATATTTTTTTCTTAAAAACAACTGTATGTTTTCTTTGCACCAATGGATTTCTCTCATTATTTTGTACATAAAAGTATTAAGGTAAGATAATCAAAAAATGAATATTTTACAAGATATTTTATGGTTTATGTAAAATTAAGAAATGATTTCAAGCCTCATTACTCGAAACGTACTTGATGAAAAAATGTTTATTTATAGTGTTTTGGAAAGCTCTCGAGATAAGCTACAAGAATATGCAAAAATATATAGGGTGTTCCATTTAAGAAATTGAAAATGATCTTCACGTAACCTTCATGTGACTCTTCAAGATCAAATTAATGGTACCATCTTATGTCCCCCTCGAAACCATACAACTTTTGTCTGAAACATCTTTTTCTAAAATTAAAAATAAGAAAGTTATTTGGGGTGGGGCATTAAAATGGGACACCCTGTATATATATATATATATATATATATATGGCAGTAAAGTGTTTTATAGCCATCATTTCTAGTTTGATTATATAATGAATAAGAAATAAGTACATATTTTTCCAAAAATAAATTCGCAAATATACATATATACACATTAACACATATAGTAACTTGTTAAAAAAATGTATATTTTTAATATGGTAAAATGTTTCAGTATCTCTCAACTATATTCTCCTACTTCACTACAATGCGAATGATGTTTGAAGAACAAAAATGAAGAGCATGAACAGATCAATATTTTGATATATTCTAATAAAAAGAATTCTTCTGCACTATACTGTTAAATAATTCTTAGTTGATTAAAAAGAAGAAAAAAGAAAGAAAGAGGTTTGATCTTTATATAGATCTTTATATAGAATAGATTTAAATTTTTAGATACTTATAATCTTCTATATATTATAAGAAAAATATATAACGTGTAACGATGCACCCCGGAATGCATCGTTTCCCGGCAACACATCAGCCGGAAGCTGCCGCCCGACGACCACCGGTCGGGCAGAGGCAGAGGGCTGTGTGCCCACTTTTTAAAACCTAACAAAAAGCCGGGTAGGAAGTCCGACGAAACACCGTCGGCCGGGATCCGCCGATTGAGAACCGCACACGGCATCCCGAGCACCGTCACCGGGAGCCGACGAATGAGAACCCCCGCGCAATTATACCGTTATTTTTTCCGCCGGCCGGTGGGAGGGAATAACAAATACGCCGGCGCGGGCCATAATTAGCGATATAAAAAGGGCTCCCGGTGACACTTAGGGACAGATCCTTCCGATCCTCTCGAGCGAAAGCTAGTCCGAAGGCAAGCCAAGCAAAGAGAAAACTCCAAGCGACAATACGAGCCGAAGGTAGTGTGAACGCTGCCTCAGCCGATCGATATCGGCGCTCAATATCGCTCTTTTCCAAAAATATCCGAATTAGGACGTCACGAGGTGGAACTTGAGCCGCCTCCGACGCTCGCTAGCGTCGCGACGCCTTCCGAAAACCCAGAATCCATCCAGGGAAGCTAAATTAAATAATTAAAGTTCCGACTTAAAGCCGAACGCTCGGAATACGGGAACCGCCACAAAAACCGGCGAAAGAAGCGCGGCAAAAACCTCGCCGCGGCGCGCCGAAGAAACGCGCCTCGAAATCGGTGCATCGTGAAACAGTGATTCTCCGTGTGAGAATTGAATCCGCGAATCCCATCATAACCGCCGAACCAGCGCAATTACACGCAACTCCGCTGAAAGAAAGACTCCGAGCGACGTGCGTAAACGAGGATCACACATCCGGGACAATCGATATATCGATTGTCGACCGCGCGCCCGATCTTTCTCACGCCGCGCGAAACCCACGCGTCCGTGCCCGCACACACAAGCACCCATACCGAACAAGTTATACACACACACACACACACAAAACACACACACACACACACACACTTGTATACACCACACGTTGAAATAAAATACATTTACAAATACATTCAAAGCATTTTTTTACTCCTGGAACCGACGGCTATCCGCTCTGCGATCCGCACGAATTAGCAACGTTACAAACGTACAAAATATTAAGAAATTTATATTTTTAAATACATTTAAGAAAAGTACGGAAAGAGAGAGGACTATTTTTAATATAAAAAAATGACCGTAATATTTTTCTTTTGTAAACAATAATATTAAATTCAAGAGCTTAAAGTTATAAATTATAATCAAGATATAATTGTCGGATAAAACTGCAATATAATAATGTTGACTATGATACTTTATCTGATCATTAATGATAATACTGAGTTTTCGTTACCAATTGCATTCGATTTATTATTTTTATATATAAATATAATTCTTATAATATTTCTCTTTTTCATGTTTCTTGTGTTGTTCTTAATCTTTCTCTTATCGAATAGAAAAAATCTCTCTAAAGTATAAGGAATAAAAAATAAAGACCGAAATCGAATTTAGGATCTACGCGTTATTAGGAGGATTTACGCCTTGTTAGGAGGCTCTCGCATGGAATCATCAGTTATCTTTATATAACTGCTGAATAATATACAAGTAAATTT
The DNA here is from genome assembly GCF_003227725.1 of Camponotus floridanus. Lineage (NCBI taxonomy): Eukaryota > Metazoa > Arthropoda > Insecta > Hymenoptera > Formicidae > Camponotus > Camponotus floridanus. Next base: position 2,066,680 of record NW_020229381.1, read on the forward strand.
GGCAGCGTCGAGTTTTTTAATAATTAAAATTTTTTATATTACGAGCTACATGAATCAACTGTTCATTGTTGAAGAAATCGGGATTCTGACTTTTACAACAAAGATGTAATAACTTTCGACGAAAATATAAACATAATTTTTCTTCATCTAATTATTTATCAGCAATCAATCACATAGTAACACACGCACGCACGCACGCACGCACGCACGCACGCACGCACGCACGCACGCACGCACGCACGCACGCACGCACACACTGTTGATAAACATAAAATAAAATCGCACTCTTTTATTCTCGACGTAATTTTCTATTTAAATATATCATTAATTTTTGTAGATAGTTATGACAACTATTTTACACAATTTTTTTTAATACAGCAATTTTTTATTAAAATAATTTTTTGTAAAATAGTTTTATACAACAATGTTTTACTATTGAGATGACTCGACTTCTTTTTTTTACCTTTTTTTGAAAAAGTAATTTTTTTAGGATATCACTAATTTTTGTAGGCAATTAAGAAATAACTAATAAGAAATAAATAATTTTGCACATTAACTTTGTTAATGTAACATTTTTGCAGTTTAAATAATACTATGTCTTGTGCATAAAAGTTTTTTACAATAACATAAAATTTTTTACAATTTAATACTGACACATGATTAACTTTTTTATAAAAATAATTTTTATAAAAACTTTTCAAAAAAGTAATTTTTGAGAATATGTAAAATATCCAAATAAATAAGCAAAGAATCTGCCACCAGTCCCGTCATTTCATTAAAATATGACGATCTTCTTTACTTAATATACTTTTTGCAAACTTCGTAAAGTTAAAATATTAACAAAGCTACATTCTTCAATTAATTCCAGGTGAAATTCACTTTAATAAAATTTTAATTTTAGGTTTAGTTACAAACCTTCGACATTTTCAATGAAGAAAAATCGTCTCTAAATAACTTTAGAAATCTGTTATTAATGTTACTAGATAGTGTGATACTGCAGGAGACTGCATATAGGATGAGTTTTATTTCGTGTACCAATTTTTTTTATGCGAGGGATTACTGCCCAGGTAGCAAGCACACGTCATTTTGACGTTCCAAACTAATCATTTTTGATCATATGTCGTCAAAATGACTGATTATTGTTACATGACTTTATATTGACGTCTTGATATAACATTATTTTGACGTCATTTTTCAGTCATGAAGTGACGATTATTTTATTATGAATGTCATTAGTTAGTACATCGATCCCATAAAAAAAATCTTTTAAAATTTTTTATATGACATGACTTATTTCGCGTTCAGACTTTATATATATATATATATATATATATATATATATATATATATATATATTTATATATATATTTATATTTATATATTTATTTATTTATATATATATATATATATATATATTTATATTTATATATTTATTTATTTATATTTATAATTATTATATATTATTGTTAATATGAAGATGAGGCCGCGATGCAGGGACAATATACAGGGAGTGGAATGAGATTAAATATGCCGAGATTCCGTAATCGTTGCTTTATTAGTAAACGGCACGATGTGAGCGTGTCCACGGTACAAGACAAGACTGAAGTGGTAGAGAAACATGTGTGACCAAAGGGACATGTGTAACGAAAAGACATGTGTGCGAAGGGGTATGCGTAAGGTCTTTTGTTCCAAGTCCTTCGGATGTCGCCACGGGAATCGCCTCATAAGACGATACTTCGAACACTTCCCCTCGATGAGCGTGCGACATCCTGTCCAAAAATAAAAAACAAAATCAAATGCGTTTAAGACCTAAAAGATCGAGACACTTCTCGTGCTTCAGTCTAGCGAGACCCTTGGTGAGAACATCAGCCGCCATTAGTTCCGTAGGGGTGTAATCTATTTCCAGAGCTCCACTTTTCAATACCTCACGTACATAGTGATGACGAACATCGATATGTTTTGTTCTGGCGTGAAATACCGGATTTTCGGCCAATTTCCGAGCTCCATTATTGTCGTTGAAGATCTTTAACTTTGTCGGCAGCTCAAAACCAAGATCGTCAATGAACCTTCGAAGATATACTGCTTCCTTCACGGTGTCTGAAATGGCCATGTACTCGGCCTCAGTCGACGAAAGAGCTGTGGTCCTCTGCTTCCTGGATTCCCAAGATACGGGACATCCGTTCAATAAGAACGCGTAACCTGTGTAGGAACGTCGATCGTCTAAATTGTTGGCCCAATCAGCGTCCGTGTAACCTGAGAGATGCTCCTTGGTTCTTCTGAAGGATAGACCAACGTTTGAAGTTCCTCTCAAATAACGCAATACGCGTTTCGCTGCTTTCCAATGCGTTTCGTCGAAACAGTTATTGAACTGGCTGAGATGACTCACTGCAAAAGCAATATCGGGTCTGGTACAGGTAGCTAAGTACGTTAATATACCGATTAGTTCTCGAAATGGTAGGTGTGTCGCAGGGCAGTTCTCGCTTTTCTTCAGTTTGATACTGTTGTCTAGCGGGGTAGCTACGGGCTTGGAGTCCTCCATTCCGAATCGATTTAGAATATCTTTAATGTATCCTCTCTGGATCATCGTAATGTTGTCTTTGCTTCGAGAAAACTCGATGCCTAGACAGTATTTTAATTCTCCTAGATCCTTGACCTGAAATTTGCTAGAAAGATATTTAGTAAATTTGGCAACTTTGGATGGATCTCGAGAAGCCACCAGGATGTCGTCGACATACGCGGCGACGATAATTATGTCTTCGCCCTTTCCAACGAAAAATACGCAGGGGTCGGCTGAAGATTGCTTTAATCCAAAATTTTTAATCTCCTGAGACAATTTTACGTGCCAGCGACGACCGGCTTGTCGGAGTCCATAGAGAGCCTTTCTTAATAAGCAAACTTTATCTCCATTCTTTAACTTGCATAGCATGTTTTCAGCCTTTTCGACGATTCTTTTGTCTTTCTCGGAGGCAATTATTCTCTCTAGAATCTGAACAGAAAATTTTGGAACTTCCATGTAAACCTTTTCTTCAAGTTCCCCATATAGATATGTCGTGATGTCCAGCTGGTGTATCTTCAAGTTGTGTTGAACCGCCAGAGCAGATATGATGCGAATTGAACTGATACGTGCGACCGGTGCAAAAGTCTCATTGAAGTCTATGCCAGGGCGTTGTGAAAAACCACGAGCAACTATACGAGCCTTTCTTCGTTCCAGAGATCCGTCTTGATTCATCTTATTACGCAATACGATGCGGCTGCCGATAACCTCGCGCTCTTTGGGGCGATTCACTAGCGTCCAGGTATCATTTCTGATGATAGCTTTCATTTCTACAGCCATCGCGTCGATCCACTCAGCCGCTTCAGGCCCTTTCAAGCATTCGCTGATTGATACTTCAGCGAGATACGAGAACTCGAAATCCTCTGTTTCGTTGGTCGCTGCGAATTCTGTCTCGTCAGCATCGTCTGCTTCATCGGTCATAGTGAGTTCTGTTTCTTCAGCGTAGTTGCCTGTAACTTGATACTGTTTCTTGGGTCTTCCCCTGAATCCGGTCATCACTCTTCGAGGTCTTCCACGTCCTCTTCTTGCTTCAATCCGTAAGTCGGGAGCTTGAACCTCCCGGTCTTCAACCGAATGGTCGCCCTCGATCGTGTCATCAACGTCGTCTTCCCGGTCTTCATTTCTTTCACTTACTATTGGAAACTCGACTTCTGTTCGATCGTTGGTGAGTTCTTTGTCAAGATAGCGTTCGTTGCCTTTTTGGCTCGATGATTCCGGCACTTCCATGAATTCTACGTCTCTCGTAATGTCTATTCGGTGTTCGTCCGGAATCCATATCCTATATGCCTTAGAGTTCTCAGCGTATCCGACGAAGATCCCCTTTTTGGATCGTGACTGGAATTTTTCCTTGTTCGGATTTCTATCCAGGAAATACACCGAGCAGCCAAAATCTTGAAAGTATCTGACGCTCGGCGTGTCGCCTGTCCATTTTTCGTGCGGGGTTTTTTCGCCGAGACTACTAGTCGGGCATCTGTTGCGTATGTAATTTGCCGTATTAATGGCCTCTCCCCAGAATGATGGTGAAAGATTCGATTGAATCAGCAGACATCGGGCCATTTCAACGAGGGTCCTATTCTTCCTCTCTGCAACTCCATTCTGTTCCGGAGTGTGTGTCACCGTCAGTCTGCGTCTGATTCCTTCTCTCTTTAGAAAATCGTCGAACTCCCGATTGACGTATTCCTTGCCATTGTCCGATTGCAAGCACTTGATCCTGTGTCCGGTCTGATTTTCGACTAATGCCTTGAATTCCTTGAAGGCGTTAAATACTTCGCTTTTGCTTTTGAGCATTCGAACCACACACCATCGCGAATGATCATCAATAAAAGTCACAAAATATCTTGACTTTCCGATCGATTCAGCCTTCATGGGGCCGCATACATCTGAATGTATTAATTCCAAGAGTTCAGTCTTTCTGTTTGATTTCCTTGGGAATGTAGTCTTCGTCATCTTACCGCGAATACATATTTCACACTTGAAATCACGTTCGGCGTCTAGGATTTTCATACCGCGTACGATTCCTTCGTGGCTGTTAAAAGATCTCCTATATTAAGATGACCCATCTTGCGGTGCCATATTTCCGTCGATGATTCAGTGAAGGTTCGGTCGAATTTATTTACACCCGCAGCCCGGCAATCATGTTTACCTTCCTGTAGATAATACAGTCCGTCGATACGATTAGCCGCGAGTCTTGTGACTCCGTCATGGTCGATAATCCTTGCCGATTTCTTTTCAAAGATAACTTTGAATCCTCCGTTGGTAATCTTGCTTACCGACAATAGATTTGTGCGCAGATCGGACACGTGTAGGGTATTTTTCAAATTAACATGTTTAGAATTACCATCGACTTCCGCTTCGAGACGTACAGTTCCTTTTCCGGTTATCACCGTTGACGAATTATTTGCAAGATTTAACTTGTTATCCTTGATCTTTGCAAGATGCGTAAACATATCCGAATCGCTACATAAATGAGAAGTACATCCGCTATCTAAACACCATGGTTTGTCTTGGGTAGCTTCCTTCGCTTGGAACACTTCCGCTTTATCCAGGATCTTCATTGGTGCACATGCGAAGACACACACGTCGTCAGCCATCTTTCCTTTTTCGGAGCTCCCTTTAGACGCTTTATCTCCCTCTATTTTCGAATAACAATCGGATGCCTTGTGTCCGATTTTTCCACATCGATGACATTTAAATTTGAAAGGTTTCTTCTGCGATGTATTTTCCTTTTTGCTTTTCATACTCCTATTTTTATCGAAGCGTCTGGCGATCATGGCGCCCTGGGACGAAGCACGTGCGTCGTTCTTCCTGGCGTCGTGTTCTTCTATGATCTTGATGCGAAGCGTTTCCGGCGCGGGCAATTCGTCGCGCGATTCGATAGCACATCTAAAGTTTTCGAAATTCTGTGGAAGACTATACAGTAACATCACTGTTAACAAATCGGGATTGATATTCACTTCCATGTCACTGAGCTTGTCCACTGTATCGAAAAACTTGCACAAATATTCGCGAACGTCTTCGTCGTCTCCCATTCGCTGTACCGTTAACTGCTTTAACAGTGTGGCTTTTCTGGCAGGACCTTTGGATTGATAAATTGACGAAAGCTTATTCCACACTTCTCTCGATGTATCGCAGCCTTTCACCTGTTTTAATTCAGTCGGGCTTATTGAAAGAATTATGTCGGACTTGGCCTTCTGATCTGCCGTTTCCCATTTTCTCACTTCTATAGCAGACTCCTGGCTCCCGGCGATAAGTTCCGGTTTGACTGTATTTCCGTTCACATAATTCCACGCATCGTTTTTGATGAGAAGCGCCTCCATTTGGATTTTCCACGTGTCGAAATTTTCTTTGTTAAGCAACTCGATCCTTGCGGACGATGACACCATGTTTCCTCTTTGTCTGGCGTCTACTGCCTGTTAATTAATTTGTCCCTTGATTGCGATAAAGCCTGGACCCATAACCTGTTAATATGAAGATGAGGCCGCGATGCAGGGACAATATACAGGGAGTGGAATGAGATTAAATATGCCGAGATTCCGTAATCGTTGCTTTATTAGTAAACGGCACGATGTGAGCGTGTCCACGGTACAAGACAAGACTGAAGTGGTAGAGAAACATGTGTGACCAAAGGGACATGTGTAACGAAAAGACATGTGTGCGAAGGGATATGCGTAAAGTCTTTTGTTCCAAGTCCTTCGGATGTCGCCACGGGAATCGCCTCATAAGACGATACTTCGAACAATTATATTTTTATATTTATTATATTATATTTATGAAATAGAGAGATGAATTGTAGTTTAATATTACTGATAATAACGAAAGAAATATTACTGAGATATTACTGAAATAGTGAAAATTATTAACTGATTCTTTCTATAAAATATCACTGATTTACAACACTGTACTTATAATTACTGTAATCAGTGATTATTTACAGTTTTTCAGTGATAATACACTGATTTACTTTTAGAGAGTGCTTTATTCGACAACATTATTAAATATATTATTATGCTAAGAGAAAGACGTCAAAATGCGGTACATGTCATGATGTCAGGAATGTGTGACATTAGATTGTCATTTTTACGTCATAAAAACGTCAATTCGTGACGTCAAGAATAGTCAGTGAATGACCAATTTGAAACGTCAAAATGACGTGTGCTTGCTACCTGGGTGATTGCAATTGCAATAAATTAATCGATACATAGGTAGCAATTATTTGGATAAGTATTACATTTGATATGCATGGTCGATTCAAATAATTGACATCTATAGGTACTTTCCGATTCACACATGATGCGCATAAAGTGACAGAAAATGTATATGCGTGACATGAACTATACATTTTCTGTCACTTCATGCGCATCATGTGTGAATCGGAAAGTATACTATGTACCGATCAATTCATTCCAATTACAGTCGGTAATTTCTCGCATGATAAAAAAATTATACATCTTTCATCGTCATGAGAACACAGCGCCTCTTTCGTCAGATGTGCGAATCGTACAAGAAAAATAAGTGAAAAATGTAGCCACGACGGTGACGTTTCTTAATCAAAAAGTTTCACATTGAGACTTTGCATCGTTATATTTCTGCTTATAGAGCATATAGAGCAAAAATAAAGACACTTTCCTTATATAAATCAAACCCAAGCATTTGATTGAACCTAATAAGAATTTGATTGATTCAATGGTTATTATAGAACCGATAATATGCATTACTCGCAACTTAGCCATTCGCGTAAAGATACACGGTGTGTCTTGCGCCTGAGTGATGACTCGACTTCAAGACACTACCGTATCTCTTGAGATAAACATGGTCGCATGTATCCTTTCCTATTTATGTTCATAAAAATCATCATGTCAGCCATCGCTTCGTAATATATTAATGCTATCAATATCAAATAATAATATTCCATTTATTCAAATATTTAATAACATCGATATAATAATTTGTTATTGATAGCATTAACATTTAGATTTAATTATATTTAATTTAATACACATATATTTTTAACTTTTAAAATAAAATATAACATGTTATTTTTTAAACATTAATAATTATACAATTTCTTTAATATTTCTGAAGATAATTTTGATGATTTAAATTTCACTTTTAAAACATTTTTATTTTTGAAACATGTTATATTTACTTTTACAACGTTTTTAAAAATTAATTCAACTTAATTAAAATAATTTTAATCAGAATTATTGGAATATTAAAAAAAAGAATGAAGCTTACTTAACAGGCCTAACAATCCTACTATTAAACGATTCTTTTAGGATAATTTTAATTGCTCTAACAATCCTACTATTAAAGAATTCTAATGATCTTAGAGCCCTATCAACCCTAATATCAGTAGAAGAATTCTAATAATTTTACTTAATAGCCTTAACAATCCTACTTCCTAATTAACTAATATTATTCAAGATTTGAGGAACCTATCTCTAATCATCACATTGATTGGTAAATTCAGCTGTAGCTGCCTCATGTATAACGATTCTTGCAATGAAAAAGCAGGCGCATTTTCATCTTGAATAAATATACTTCTAATCATTTCTCCACCCGGTTCTTTTTGCAAACAATTGACAAGGCCGAGTAGACCGAAGTCTCCTTCTGCGACGATTATAATCCTCGTGTTTATTTTGTCATTTTTCACGTTCATGAATGATTTAATTTTATTTACCCATGAGAATTCGTAATTATTTACATGCACAATCCGCTGATTCATCTTAAAATCTTGCATTTTTCTTAGTAATACAATTGTCTTATCATTGGTGCGTTTTTCCAAGGTTACTTTTAATCCATTTTTATTTAAACATGAGTAATCGTAAATAAGATCTAATTCTTCCAATGTCAGGAGAAATCCCTTTGGCATTACGATAAACAACAATTGTTCGTATAAGTCATTTCTATTTTTTGTTAAAATTCCGAAACCTATAATCATCAAACAATTTCCATTTTTTGTCAGTTTATTAAATTAGTAGAAATATTGTCGGGCAAGGAGATATCTTTGAATCTTTCGTTGATCGCTATTTTGATATTGTAACAAATTTGTGGTAAGTTGTCTAAAATTTTATAAACATGTAAAGAATTTAAATTCATGTTTTATAACGAGATTCTGTACTATGTTTCATAACGAGGGGATGTTTTTAACGAGAAAGATCTATTATTGTACATAGTGTCCAAAAATTCTATAAAAATTATAAAACTTCTTTTATTTATAACTTTTTAATAAACAACGAGCGACGTCTAAAACCTTTTGGATGTTACTCAGGGCAGTGATCTTGACAATATATGTCAAGGTCAAGTTATTTGGGGCTGGCTGTGTAAAGGTAAATATTTACCCTCTTTAAATTGCGATCTTTCGACCATAAATTTTAGCAATACGTTAATTAAAATAGCAAAAATATAAATAAAAATAAGATGTATAAAAATCAAATAAATCAAAATTAACAATACATTTGTTACTGTAAATTGACAGTAGAAATTAAAATTTCTTGATTATGTTTATTTTCTCAGCAGAACACAAGTTTAATGCAGTAGTAATATATTGCAATTTTTGTTCAATTTGCTGCTACTTTGGCAAACTGTTAATAATTGTTTAGTAGATATAAACCTTTTCTTAATTTATTTTTTTCAACAGAATTTTTTCTCTTATTCATATGTTATGCCTTAAAAATTTTTATCTTTTTGTATAGAGTATCTAGATCACAAAATTATTTTAATTATACAAATTACCTTTTTGGATCATAAGAGTTAAATCGATTGAATTTTACTTTGACAGAATTGTAGAACGTAGGAAATTGACATCTTCAAATACAATTAGTATATCAAGATGATTTTGCTTTTCAAACGAGCCGATTATTTGCCATATTAGCAAAAGATAGCTTGTAGCTGGTAATACAATTTTTTGATTAATGATATGCCCGGTCATATATATAAATTCTTCCTCTAATAAATTAATGGTAACAATTTCCCCAGTTTCAACTTTTCTTTGTGAGTAATAATGATATACATACCAATCTTCGGAATGATCCCATCTATAAAACGTGTTATTAATTTAACAATATATAAAACATTAATCTTATTAGCGTTTAACGTCGTTAAAAGTAATGCAAATTAATTTTCCGTGTTTTTAAATTCTGCTATTTTTTGTAATAAACATAACGTTGAAAAATCTTATGTTATATTAAGCAAAATTTACCTTATAAGATGAGAAATCATCGGTGTATTACGACTCACAAGAAACTTAACTTCCGGATATAAATTTGCTATTTGCAGCTGTAATCCTGCATTATAAAGTTGTCCAATTTCATGTAAGAATATTTCAATGTTTGGTTTGTGAAAGGATTTGTATAACGCGACATTTGTCACAGTTGCCTTCAACGAATCGTTAAGAATGTATTGTAGAATGTCGTGTGGCGCTATCTCAATTGTTACTGCGTCGTTTGGAATAAAAAACGCACAGCTTTTGAAAATACTACCGGAGTTAACAGATTATTTGTAAAATATTTTGCTAGATACGAGATATTTAAAGATGTGCTGAAACATTCATAGGATTCATTCAACATGTTTAACCATTTTGAACTCGGAGAGGCTTTCTGTGGCAATATCTGATTCAAGTATTCCAAAAGTTTAACTCTCGCAAGCTCGACGTAACGACTATGAAAAGGTATATGTCCACAAGAAATTTCTTTTACAGAAATGTTGTCGTTATATACAGAAATAAATTTTTTTTAACAAACTTATTTATTTAATTCAACGTAATTATAAGTATAAATATGTTTTGAAAATATATTATTTGTATTTTTTAAGTGTTTCCAAACCTGTAACTTAGCGAGAAATCCTCTCACAGAGCTTGTTGGTCCACTCATAATATAATTATGCGAACTATTATAACAAGCTATATCGATATCCAATAGACATATATTCTTTATAGTTTTAAAATCTAAATTAATTTCAGCCTAATTCAAGCCACCTATTATTTTTGACTTAAGAAATGCTAAACCGACATAATATGCCAACATGATGGTTTCTTCTGTCGTAAAGCACCCATCGGCATATCCACAAACCAATTCGCCAATGGAATGACCCATTATAACATCAGAAGTGATACCAATACTTATTAAGAGATCAACTATTCTGATATGTAATATACGTATTTTTTTAAATATATTTCAACACTTTCTATTTTTTTTTAAATAAAATAATATTATAAAATGTTACAAATTTAACTTTCTGCATACAATTATGTAACATGTGAAAGGCTCTTTTCAATTTCAATTCTTTTACAAGAATTTTGGATAATTATTTACTTTAGAGGAGTAATCTCTGATGATTTTGACCTTGATATATGTTATAGAGATCACCCTTCTGAGTATTCTTCAAAAGGTTTAACCGTTGCTCATGATTTGTTGAGAAGTTGTCAACATATGAAATTATAAATAGAATGTAAATTTTATTGACACCGTGTAGACAGAACTATAGTATATATAACCTATATAAATATGAATTGTAGTATTCTCGATTCTTATTTATATACAAGTATTCAGTTGTTCCTTAGACATTAAAATTAAAATTTGATTTAAATCAGAAACAGATTTAGATTAGGTTATACCTTTTGAAAGTGGGGCCTCTCGCAAGGGGAAGAAATCCATTGTATACATTTTATTTTTACTGTCACAAAGAGTAAACTTTGCTTCACCTTGCAAAGTACATACGAAGTCCACCTGAGTCTGCGAGATCTATTATTGTATGTTCCACATGGGTTTCCATGCGAAACGAGAACCCCATATTACTTCTAAGCCAGTGCGAAACAAGGTCTGATTCCTCGCTTCGCATGGAAAGTTGCAATGTGAAACTATACAATAATAGTTCTCCTCGTTTCGCGCTAACTCAGAGTTAGGATGGACCTCGCTTTGCATAGAAAGTTAAAATAATCTTGACCTTTTTAGAAGTCGAATCAACATTGCTTAGAAATTCATATAGTCGCATGTTGCATATAATTCGTGGAAATTTTATCGTTAATAATTTTTTTAATAAACAACTGCTAAAACCTTTTGAAGATTACTCAGAAGGGTGACCTCTGTAACATATGTCAAAGTCAAAGTCATCAGAGGTTATTCCCTTAAAGTAAATAATTACCGAATTTTAAGTTTTTTTATAAGATACTGATTTTTAAAGATATGGCGCTTCATTAGATAATACAAAAAAATTCCGCAATATATAAACGATATATATTTGTTCATACCTGTAATCCAATAAGACCTACAAATAAGTTGACTACGTTATCGAAAATATATTTGTCTTTATTTATTAGAATATCTGTGACAAATATATCATAAGGTTTCAAAACAGTATCGCATTTTTTAATTGCTCTAGGAAATACTGGAAATTCCATTAAAGCTCGACCTATATATATGTATTAATATTTAAAAAGATATAATTATAACATACAATTATATTATACAACGTAGGCGATAAATTATTTTAAATGAAGTAATATTTTTATGTAATTAATCTAAACATAAATGAAATCTCTAAAAATCATTTATCTTTGTTGTGCATATGCTTTCTATGTAGTATCATTATTATATTTTAGTTTAGTTCGTATCAGATAGAATTTTTATGTCTAAATGTAACTTAAGCAATTATTTAATAAAAATTTACAAACTGAAAATATAATTGTTAATTTTATTATATATAAGAATATATATATGTATAATTTAAAAATTGTTAAACGTTAATTACAAATAAACATCTTAATAATAATTATTACATTGTATTATATATAACGATTTACTTGCCCATGTTAAAACACTGAGATCGACTCTGTATCTATAAAGATATATTAGTTTTTATAATCATAAAAATTTATAATTATAAAAATATAATTATTTTATAACATTTTAAAGATTATTCTTTTTTAAATTAATTATAATTAGAAACTTAGTTAAGCAAATGTTTCATATATTTGACTTTGACAAATCTGTGCCTTTAAAATATTTTATAATTTATTTCATTGCCATGTTAAATATTATTTAGTTACTTTATCCAAGTAGGTATACATGTTAAAAGATACGTTTCGAGAACAATTGATTTTAATATGTCTTAAGAGAAGACCTGTTCATATAATATTCTACCCTTTCTTCCGTTTTCATTGACTAAAACTAATTTGAATTTATCCTTATAACTTTTACATCTAGACATTTATTAAAGTTAATTATTTAACTTATTTAGATTATATAACTTTATTAATAATTATTAATTTTAATAATATTTAATATGATTATTTATATTCTTTAATTAAATATAATTTAAATTATAACAATGATTTTTTAAAATTCTTTAATATAAACAATCTTTTAAATCTTTCATCTTTACCTTTTATTTCATATTAATATATTTTTTACTCTTTGCGTTAAATTATTTAGTAGTAACCCAGGTAGCAAGTACACGTCATTTTGACGTTCCAAACTGGTCATTTTTGATCATAAAAATGACTGATTTGTTATATGTCTTTATATTAGCATCTTGATATAACATTATTTTGACGTCATATTTCAGTCATAAATTGACGATTACTTTATTATTAATGTGATTAGTTAGTACATCAATCCCAATTCAAAAATTCTTTAAAAATTTTTTATATAACATGACTTTCGCGATCGGACTTTAACAATTTTTCTCTTCACGCATGCGTTTATCTGTACACGACTCATGTTGCTTAACCACTCAAGTGTTCATTAAATTAGTCCACAGTGAAAATATTAGCTATATCAATCGAATTAAAGTGCCAAAAAATATACATATTTTTTTATAATACAGTTCATTGGCAAAATATATTTTTATAAAACACAGGCAACGGAAGACATTATTTTTTGAAATTTTATATGATATTAGAAGTAAATTTATTTATGTTTAAATAAAATAATAATAAATATAAAACTTGTGACCTATTTTCATACCATATTTGCGTTTTCTAACGTTTACAAATAAAGTAATTTAATCGATCCGAGATTCCTCTGAAGAATACAATGGCTGTAATTGTTCAATGATGCTCTCGAATCGGTTAATCTACCTTACTCGACAACGCTATTAAATACATTATTATGCTAAGGAAAGACATCAAAATATAGTACATTTTATAATGTCAAAATGAGGTACATGTCATGACATCAAAAATCTGTGACATTAGATCGCCTTAGATCGTCTCTTTTATGTCATAAAAATGTCTCGTGACGGCAAGAATAGTCAGTGAATGACCAATTTGAAACGTCAAAATGACGTGTGCTTGCTACCTGGGAATATGTACTTACGTCAAACACAATTTGACATTTTTTCTTAATGGATCACTTGAAGAGGACATATACATGCAACAACCACAAGGATATGAAGATGGAACTCAACGTGTTTGTCATTTGCAGAAGGGACTATATGGACTCAAACAGGCATCTAGGAATTGGAATATTCTTTTCAATGAATTTGTAATGGAGCATGACCTGATACAATCAGATTCAAATCCATGTATTTTTACAAAAAATGCCAATACGAATGATTGGATGATTCTATGTTTATACGTTGATGATGGACTTATAGCGTGCAAAAACAAGAATTTGCTGAAGGATTTCATCTCCTCATTAAAAGAAAAGTTTGAAATTACTTGTCATGAGCCATCATGTTATGTTGGCATGGAAATCAATCGCAATCGACAAATGAAGACAATTTACATTAATCAGCAAGGATATATATCTCGTATGTTGTGGAATGGAAAATTGTAAAACAATGTCGTCACCAGTGGATTGTTCTCTCAAATTGCCGGAACTGAAAAAATGAAGAAAGTAGTGCTGAAAAGAGATTTCCTTATCGAAAAGCAGTGGGTAGCCTGAATTATATTGCATTGATATCAAGACCAGACATATTATATTATATGCTGTGAACATGCTTGCTCGATTTTCAA